>NW_028121110.1:0-37920 GCF_965183815.1 Platalea leucorodia
GACAAGAAAGGAACCCAGCCATCAAGAAACTACAGGCGTCACTTCCAAGAGGATCAGCTGGACTGTTCAACTGATAAGACTGTGAATCAGAGAGACCCCAGATGAGAGGGGTGTGGGAATCGATAGATCTGTGCAAACCCATGAGAGACAAGCAGGGGAAGGGGGAAGAAGGAGGAACAAAGAGGGAGTGAGACAGAAACGGGTATAAAAGAGGTATGTCAAACAGTTGTATGTCAAACTTGGTCAGCCAGCATGCTTGTCTGGCTGAGACCTGCACCTGATCACCACACTCTGTCTTGTCGTCTTATATCTTCTCATAAAATCTTGTCTTAATCTGTATAATTTCACCCTCTGTCCCGTGTGTGCGCGTGTGCTGCAAGGACTAAGTGCCAGCTGCAGGTGAGACCTCTGTGTGTGCGAGTGGAATTTGGTGCCAGTTACTGGAGTCTGACCAGCGATGTGGGTGCCCCTGGCCTGTGGTGCCAGCGTCTGGAGGGAGTGGTGGTCCCACTGAAGCTACTGGAGCCAGTGGGGTCCTAGTGCAGCTAATGGAGAGAGTGAGGTCTCAGCATCAGCCTCTGGAGCGAGTGGGGGGCTTCAGCTTCCAGCCACTGGGGTGGGAATGGTGTGTGTCCCCAAAACCACCTACTGGAGGGGAACGGGGTGAGTGAGGTGAGCGAGGGGCTTCACGCCAGCAGCTGGAGTGGGACTGCAGGTCACAGCCTGTGTGCCTGGTGCCGGCTGCTGAACAGTGGTGAGGGTCTGTATCCCCCCCCAGCCTGTTGTGCATGGGGTGTGCATGTGTATTCACCAGCAAACTTCGAGCTGGACCAGCCGGGAGCAGGGAGGCCTCAGGACCAGGCCAGGTTATCAGGTGGGCGGGGGTCTGTGCTGGTCTATTATATAATAGAATATACAAAATAAATTATGCACAACGCAATTGCTCACCACCTACTGACTGATGCCCAGCCAGTTCCTGAGCAGCGGTTGCCGCTCCCTGGTCAACTCCCCCGAGTTTATATACTGAGCATGATGTCATATGGTACGCAATATCTCTTTGGCCAGTCTGGGTCAGCTGTCCTGGCTGTGCCTCCTCACAGCTTCTCACTGGCAGGGCATGAGAAGCTGAAAAGTCCTTGACCAGTGTAAGCACTGCTTAGCAACAACTAAACCATCAGTGTGTTATCAGCATTATTCTCATCCTAAATCCAAAACCCAGCACTATACCAGCTACTAGGAGCTAACTTAACTCTATCCCAGCCAAAACCAGGACAGGCAGGTACTTGAAAGGAGGGTGGAGCATTTCCAAAGTCACCTCAGTGACTCAGTTATGCCTGGGCGTGACATGAACCACTCTCCAGCCTCCTTTCCTTGTGCTGGCTGGGTCCCCACAGCCTCCCCTGGGATACAAAAGCCCTCATTTCCCTGCAGATACCTGGATTTAGCATTTTCCCTTTGGAGGACTCTGCCTTGGGCAAGCTCTCCATTTGTGGGGCTCCAGTCACTGCCCACCCCAGGCACACACTGTCCATGGAGATCTCCCAGGCTCTCCAGGCTGCTCCAGACTCCCCTCCTTAAGGACATCACCCTCATGTCGCATGTGGGGCAGCCCTGGGTATGTAACGTAGCGAGAATTCACCACATCCACTGTCATTAAACACCGACGGGTTAGTCTTAAATCCAGCTCTTGTTCTCTAAACGGTCACAATGTGACATGGAGCCCTTTGATCCAGGCCTTTTGGGGGAGCGGTTGCTCATGCCTGATCTTGGCACCAGCACTGAAAGAGCCAAGTCCTCAGGAGTGCACTGGGGAGATCCCATTTTATTAGAGAGAGGCTATGAGAGAGCCAACTCTGACCCAATGTTAGACAGACGTTTACACAAGGTTCAGGTGAGACAGAGCAGGTTCATTCCTCAGCAGATGTGAGCTGAATCTAAACCTTTGTGTAGGAATGTAATAACCACAAATAACAATGATGATGACCGCAATAATAATAAATTTAACAATGATGGTGATGCTAATGCTAATAATGGTATAGCAAGTTAAAAAAAAACTCCAACCAAACCCAAAGAAAAAGCCTGGAATGGGATAGGATGGGAGTCATTTGTGGAGGGTGATGGGAAGCTTATCGCTAATCAGAAACATCCATGAAATCCCTTTCCTAATACCATCCTTGAGTTCCTTGTTCCTCATGCTGTAGATGAGGGGGTTCAATGTTGGAGGCACCACTGAGTACAGAACTGCCAGCACCAGGTCCTGGGGTGGGGAGGAGATGGAGGAGGGCTTCAGGTAGGCAAACATGGCAGTGCTGATAAACAGGGAGACCACAGCCAGGTGAGGGAGGCACATGGAAAAGGCTTTGTGGCGTCCCTGCTCAGAGGGGATCCTCAGCACGGCCCTGAAGATCTGCACATAAGAGAAAAGAATGAACACAAAGCAGCTGAATGCTAAAAAGACACCAGCCACAAAAAGCCCAACTTCCCTGAGGTAGGATTCTGAGCAGGAGAGCCTGAGGATCTGGGGAGCTTCACAGAAGAACTAGTTCAGGCCATTGCCTTGGCAGAGTGGTAGTGAAAATATATTGGCAGTATCCAGCACAGCATTGAGAAAACTACCGCCCCAGGCAGCTGTTGTCATTTTGACACAAGTCCTGCTGCCCAAGAGCGTCCCATAGTGCAGGGGCTGGCAGATTGCAACATAGCGGTCATAGACCATGACAGTAAGAAGATGCAATTCTGCTGAGATCAAGAATAAAAAGAAAAAAAACTGGGCAGCACAGCCTGCTGGTGTCCCAGAGGGAATTGGCCATGGATCTGGGGAGAGTGGTAGAGATGAAGCCCAGGTTGAGGAGGGAGAGGTTGAGGAGGAAGAAGTACATGTGCGTGTGGAGGCGGTGGTCGCAGGCTACGGCGGTGATGATGAGGCCATTGCCCAGGAGGGCAGACAGGTAGATGCCCAGGAAGAGCCAGCAGCGCAAGAGCTGCATCTCCCACGTGTCTGCGAATGCCAAGAGGAGGAACTGGGTGATGGAGCTGCTGTTGACATCTGGTGCCTCTTGGCATGGGGGCCTGTTGAAGGAGGGAAAGAGAGTGAAGAGTTAGGACAGACACCTCTGAGCAAAACCTACTCCATTTCTCACAGAAAATCCCCACACTGCTTCTGTCCTTTCAGAAAAGCCTTTGTGCGGCTCCCTTTCCCTTGAGCTCTGGTGCTGGCTGAGGCTGCCAGGAGAGCAGGGACTCTGCTGAGGGCTCTGGAGGAATACCTGCCCTACAGCAATTGGTAAATAGGAACATGGCTGATCTTAGTTTAAATCCGCTTGTGATAGCAAAGAGCTTTTCAGCATTGTTGCTCCCACTGCACCCCACTGCAGAGCAGAGCTGAGGGAATTTTGTAGGTTTTACTTTGTCCTAGTTGTCCCACCACACTTGGTGAGTGTTTTCTTAAGGCAGAAATCCTTGGCATTTCTGCTGTGCTCCAAGTCAAACGGTGTGGGTCCTTGGAGGCAAAGGGGCTGTCCCTTAGCGCAGTGAGGACAGCTGGTCAGTCCACCCGTCCTGCTCTCAGCTGCCCTGAGCTGGCAGCTCTTTGAGCTGGAAGATGATCACACCCCAATGTTCCCCTGAGAAGAACCTGGGCACTGCTGGGAGCAGAGGAATCCAGTTTGAAAGTGCAGGTCAAGAAACCACTCACATGGTCCCAGAGCGCCTGAGGAGGATCTCAGCTCTCTGTTCTGTGCCAGGGACACAGAGGGCTCATTTCAGTTGTCGACGTACACCATTCAGCAGCATTTCCATGGCCTTTTTCAAGCAGTTTAGAGCTATGTAAACTTATTACTCCTTGAAAGATATTTTCACTTGCAGAACTTGGGGAGTTAAATGGCTACGTTCTCACCAAGATAATGACCCCTAGCAGAGATTACTGAGTTGCAGAGTAAATTGATATAAATAAAACCGACTGAAAGACCCTTCCTGCTGAATAGTGGTGTCTGGATGACACTTTGCAGTGACACCGAGCACGCCTTGTGCTTCAGCAGCCCACAGCCTGCACGAGGACTATCACAGAGAGGATGAATACCAAACACCCCAGCCAGAGCTGGGCCTGCAGAGCTGTGAGAGCCTCCAGTTTCTCAGACCTCCAGACCACGTGAGTGAATCCCTCGCAAAACATAGGGGTAATTAAACTGACGTGAAACACCGGCCCTGTTTGAGCTCTCAGGGCAGTTTGGCTGACCTTCTCGTCCTGGGGAACCTGCAGCTGTCCCAGCACCGCCTGTGCTCACCATCTGACACCGTCACAAGAGGTCCCCTCGCCCTGTGTGTGTGGGACTGCCTACACTTGCACTAGCACTATCTATGTTTTACTCTCGTTCATGACATCCAGCCATAGCATATCTTACTCTCATCTGTGTCCGGGTGTGCAGAAGGAGCATGTCTGCTCCTTTAAGGGTCTCTGGTCAAGGACCTGTTTCAGTACAACAAGGGATGATAAGAAAAGGAGGAAGCCATGGACAAGAACATAGAGGGACACAAACGTGACCGTCAAATGATAAGGGAGGCAGGGATGGGGGCCAAAGCTGGTCAGTGACACAGATGAAGGCATGTGAGAGGGTGAGAGGGTTTATTCCAGCAAGTTTATCTGATGAGGGACCTTGTTAATTGGGGAACCAAGAGAAAAAGGGGAAACCAGAAGCAAAATTTACTGAGACAAAGACTTGACAAAACAAACGTGGAGTCAATGACAAGAAAGGAACCCAGCCATCAAGAAACTACAGGCGTCACTTCCAAGAGGATCAGCTGGACTGTTCAACTGATAAGACTGTGAATCAGAGAGACCCCAGATGAGAGGGGTGTGGGAATCGATAGATCTGTGCAAACCCATGAGAGACAAGCAGGGGAAGGGGGAAGAAGGAGGAACAAAGAGGGAGTGAGACAGAAACGGGTATAAAAGAGGTATGTCAAACAGTTGTATGTCAAACTTGGTCAGCCAGCATGCTTGTCTGGCTGAGACCTGCACCTGATCACCACACTCTGTCTTGTCGTCTTATATCTTCTCATAAAATCTTGTCTTAATCTGTATAATTTCACCCTCTGTCCCGTGTGTGCGCGTGTGCTGCAAGGACTAAGTGCCAGCTGCAGGTGAGACCTCTGTGTGTGCGAGTGGAATTTGGTGCCAGTTACTGGAGTCTGACCAGCGATGTGGGTGCCCCTGGCCTGTGGTGCCAGCGTCTGGAGGGAGTGGTGGTCCCACTGAAGCTACTGGAGCCAGTGGGGTCCTAGTGCAGCTAATGGAGAGAGTGAGGTCTCAGCATCAGCCTCTGGAGCGAGTGGGGGGCTTCAGCTTCCAGCCACTGGGGTGGGAATGGTGTGTGTCCCCAAAACCACCTACTGGAGGGGAACGGGGTGAGTGAGGTGAGCGAGGGGCTTCACGCCAGCAGCTGGAGTGGGACTGCAGGTCACAGCCTGTGTGCCTGGTGCCGGCTGCTGAACAGTGGTGAGGGTCTGTATCCCCCCCCAGCCTGTTGTGCATGGGGTGTGCATGTGTATTCACCAGCAAACTTCGAGCTGGACCAGCCGGGAGCAGGGAGGCCTCAGGACCAGGCCAGGTTATCAGGTGGGCGGGGGTCTGTGCTGGTCTATTATATAATAGAATATACAAAATAAATTATGCACAACGCAATTGCTCACCACCTACTGACTGATGCCCAGCCAGTTCCTGAGCAGCGGTTGCCGCTCCCTGGTCAACTCCCCCGAGTTTATATACTGAGCATGATGTCATATGGTACGCAATATCTCTTTGGCCAGTCTGGGTCAGCTGTCCTGGCTGTGCCTCCTCACAGCTTCTCACTGGCAGGGCATGAGAAGCTGAAAAGTCCTTGACCAGTGTAAGCACTGCTTAGCAACAACTAAACCATCAGTGTGTTATCAGCATTATTCTCATCCTAAATCCAAAACCCAGCACTATACCAGCTACTAGGAGCTAACTTAACTCTATCCCAGCCAAAACCAGGACAGGCAGGTACTTGAAAGGAGGGTGGAGCATTTCCAAAGTCACCTCAGTGACTCAGTTATGCCTGGGCGTGACATGAACCACTCTCCAGCCTCCTTTCCTTGTGCTGGCTGGGTCCCCACAGCCTCCCCTGGGATACAAAAGCCCTCATTTCCCTGCAGATACCTGGATTTAGCATTTTCCCTTTGGAGGACTCTGCCTTGGGCAAGCTCTCCATTTGTGGGGCTCCAGTCACTGCCCACCCCAGGCACACACTGTCCATGGAGATCTCCCAGGCTCTCCAGGCTGCTCCAGACTCCCCTCCTTAAGGACATCACCCTCATGTCGCATGTGGGGCAGCCCTGGGTATGTAACGTAGCGAGAATTCACCACATCCACTGTCATTAAACACCGACGGGTTAGTCTTAAATCCAGCTCTTGTTCTCTAAACGGTCACAATGTGACATGGAGCCCTTTGATCCAGGCCTTTTGGGGGAGCGGTTGCTCATGCCTGATCTTGGCACCAGCACTGAAAGAGCCAAGTCCTCAGGAGTGCACTGGGGAGATCCCATTTTATTAGAGAGAGGCTATGAGAGAGCCAACTCTGACCCAATGTTAGACAGACGTTTACACAAGGTTCAGGTGAGACAGAGCAGGTTCATTCCTCAGCAGATGTGAGCTGAATCTAAACCTTTGTGTAGGAATGTAATAACCACAAATAACAATGATGATGACCGCAATAATAATAAATTTAACAATGATGGTGATGCTAATGCTAATAATGGTATAGCAAGTTAAAAAAAAACTCCAACCAAACCCAAAGAAAAAGCCTGGAATGGGATAGGATGGGAGTCATTTGTGGAGGGTGATGGGAAGCTTATCGCTAATCAGAAACATCCATGAAATCCCTTTCCTAATACCATCCTTGAGTTCCTTGTTCCTCATGCTGTAGATGAGGGGGTTCAATGTTGGAGGCACCACTGAGTACAGAACTGCCAGCACCAGGTCCTGGGGTGGGGAGGAGATGGAGGAGGGCTTCAGGTAGGCAAACATGGCAGTGCTGATAAACAGGGAGACCACAGCCAGGTGAGGGAGGCACATGGAAAAGGCTTTGTGGCGTCCCTGCTCAGAGGGGATCCTCAGCACGGCCCTGAAGATCTGCACATAAGAGAAAAGAATGAACACAAAGCAGCTGAATGCTAAAAAGACACCAGCCACAAAAAGCCCAACTTCCCTGAGGTAGGATTCTGAGCAGGAGAGCCTGAGGATCTGGGGAGCTTCACAGAAGAACTAGTTCAGGCCATTGCCTTGGCAGAGTGGTAGTGAAAATATATTGGCAGTATCCAGCACAGCATTGAGAAAACTACCGCCCCAGGCAGCTGTTGTCATTTTGACACAAGTCCTGCTGCCCAAGAGCGTCCCATAGTGCAGGGGCTGGCAGATTGCAACATAGCGGTCATAGACCATGACAGTAAGAAGATGCAATTCTGCTGAGATCAAGAATAAAAAGAAAAAAAACTGGGCAGCACAGCCTGCTGGTGTCCCAGAGGGAATTGGCCATGGATCTGGGGAGAGTGGTAGAGATGAAGCCCAGGTTGAGGAGGGAGAGGTTGAGGAGGAAGAAGTACATGTGCGTGTGGAGGCGGTGGTCGCAGGCTACGGCGGTGATGATGAGGCCATTGCCCAGGAGGGCAGACAGGTAGATGCCCAGGAAGAGCCAGCAGCGCAAGAGCTGCATCTCCCACGTGTCTGCGAATGCCAAGAGGAGGAACTGGGTGATGGAGCTGCTGTTGACATCTGGTGCCTCTTGGCATGGGGGCCTGTTGAAGGAGGGAAAGAGAGTGAAGAGTTAGGACAGACACCTCTGAGCAAAACCTACTCCATTTCTCACAGAAAATCCCCACACTGCTTCTGTCCTTTCAGAAAAGCCTTTGTGCGGCTCCCTTTCCCTTGAGCTCTGGTGCTGGCTGAGGCTGCCAGGAGAGCAGGGACTCTGCTGAGGGCTCTGGAGGAATACCTGCCCTACAGCAATTGGTAAATAGGAACATGGCTGATCTTAGTTTAAATCCGCTTGTGATAGCAAAGAGCTTTTCAGCATTGTTGCTCCCACTGCACCCCACTGCAGAGCAGAGCTGAGGGAATTTTGTAGGTTTTACTTTGTCCTAGTTGTCCCACCACACTTGGTGAGTGTTTTCTTAAGGCAGAAATCCTTGGCATTTCTGCTGTGCTCCAAGTCAAACGGTGTGGGTCCTTGGAGGCAAAGGGGCTGTCCCTTAGCGCAGTGAGGACAGCTGGTCAGTCCACCCGTCCTGCTCTCAGCTGCCCTGAGCTGGCAGCTCTTTGAGCTGGAAGATGATCACACCCCAATGTTCCCCTGAGAAGAACCTGGGCACTGCTGGGAGCAGAGGAATCCAGTTTGAAAGTGCAGGTCAAGAAACCACTCACATGGTCCCAGAGCGCCTGAGGAGGATCTCAGCTCTCTGTTCTGTGCCAGGGACACAGAGGGCTCATTTCAGTTGTCGACGTACACCATTCAGCAGCATTTCCATGGCCTTTTTCAAGCAGTTTAGAGCTATGTAAACTTATTACTCCTTGAAAGATATTTTCACTTGCAGAACTTGGGGAGTTAAATGGCTACGTTCTCACCAAGATAATGACCCCTAGCAGAGATTACTGAGTTGCAGAGTAAATTGATATAAATAAAACCGACTGAAAGACCCTTCCTGCTGAATAGTGGTGTCTGGATGACACTTTGCAGTGACACCGAGCACGCCTTGTGCTTCAGCAGCCCACAGCCTGCACGAGGACTATCACAGAGAGGATGAATACCAAACACCCCAGCCAGAGCTGGGCCTGCAGAGCTGTGAGAGCCTCCAGTTTCTCAGACCTCCAGACCACGTGAGTGAATCCCTCGCAAAACATAGGGGTAATTAAACTGACGTGAAACACCGGCCCTGTTTGAGCTCTCAGGGCAGTTTGGCTGACCTTCTCGTCCTGGGGAACCTGCAGCTGTCCCAGCACCGCCTGTGCTCACCATCTGACACCGTCACAAGAGGTCCCCTCGCCCTGTGTGTGTGGGACTGCCTACACTTGCACTAGCACTATCTATGTTTTACTCTCGTTCATGACATCCAGCCATAGCATATCTTACTCTCATCTGTGTCCGGGTGTGCAGAAGGAGCATGTCTGCTCCTTTAAGGGTCTCTGGTCAAGGACCTGTTTCAGTACAACAAGGGATGATAAGAAAAGGAGGAAGCCATGGACAAGAACATAGAGGGACACAAACGTGACCGTCAAATGATAAGGGAGGCAGGGATGGGGGCCAAAGCTGGTCAGTGACACAGATGAAGGCATGTGAGAGGGTGAGAGGGTTTATTCCAGCAAGTTTATCTGATGAGGGACCTTGTTAATTGGGGAACCAAGAGAAAAAGGGGAAACCAGAAGCAAAATTTACTGAGACAAAGACTTGACAAAACAAACGTGGAGTCAATGACAAGAAAGGAACCCAGCCATCAAGAAACTACAGGCGTCACTTCCAAGAGGATCAGCTGGACTGTTCAACTGATAAGACTGTGAATCAGAGAGACCCCAGATGAGAGGGGTGTGGGAATCGATAGATCTGTGCAAACCCATGAGAGACAAGCAGGGGAAGGGGGAAGAAGGAGGAACAAAGAGGGAGTGAGACAGAAACGGGTATAAAAGAGGTATGTCAAACAGTTGTATGTCAAACTTGGTCAGCCAGCATGCTTGTCTGGCTGAGACCTGCACCTGATCACCACACTCTGTCTTGTCGTCTTATATCTTCTCATAAAATCTTGTCTTAATCTGTATAATTTCACCCTCTGTCCCGTGTGTGCGCGTGTGCTGCAAGGACTAAGTGCCAGCTGCAGGTGAGACCTCTGTGTGTGCGAGTGGAATTTGGTGCCAGTTACTGGAGTCTGACCAGCGATGTGGGTGCCCCTGGCCTGTGGTGCCAGCGTCTGGAGGGAGTGGTGGTCCCACTGAAGCTACTGGAGCCAGTGGGGTCCTAGTGCAGCTAATGGAGAGAGTGAGGTCTCAGCATCAGCCTCTGGAGCGAGTGGGGGGCTTCAGCTTCCAGCCACTGGGGTGGGAATGGTGTGTGTCCCCAAAACCACCTACTGGAGGGGAACGGGGTGAGTGAGGTGAGCGAGGGGCTTCACGCCAGCAGCTGGAGTGGGACTGCAGGTCACAGCCTGTGTGCCTGGTGCCGGCTGCTGAACAGTGGTGAGGGTCTGTATCCCCCCCCAGCCTGTTGTGCATGGGGTGTGCATGTGTATTCACCAGCAAACTTCGAGCTGGACCAGCCGGGAGCAGGGAGGCCTCAGGACCAGGCCAGGTTATCAGGTGGGCGGGGGTCTGTGCTGGTCTATTATATAATAGAATATACAAAATAAATTATGCACAACGCAATTGCTCACCACCTACTGACTGATGCCCAGCCAGTTCCTGAGCAGCGGTTGCCGCTCCCTGGTCAACTCCCCCGAGTTTATATACTGAGCATGATGTCATATGGTACGCAATATCTCTTTGGCCAGTCTGGGTCAGCTGTCCTGGCTGTGCCTCCTCACAGCTTCTCACTGGCAGGGCATGAGAAGCTGAAAAGTCCTTGACCAGTGTAAGCACTGCTTAGCAACAACTAAACCATCAGTGTGTTATCAGCATTATTCTCATCCTAAATCCAAAACCCAGCACTATACCAGCTACTAGGAGCTAACTTAACTCTATCCCAGCCAAAACCAGGACAGGCAGGTACTTGAAAGGAGGGTGGAGCATTTCCAAAGTCACCTCAGTGACTCAGTTATGCCTGGGCGTGACATGAACCACTCTCCAGCCTCCTTTCCTTGTGCTGGCTGGGTCCCCACAGCCTCCCCTGGGATACAAAAGCCCTCATTTCCCTGCAGATACCTGGATTTAGCATTTTCCCTTTGGAGGACTCTGCCTTGGGCAAGCTCTCCATTTGTGGGGCTCCAGTCACTGCCCACCCCAGGCACACACTGTCCATGGAGATCTCCCAGGCTCTCCAGGCTGCTCCAGACTCCCCTCCTTAAGGACATCACCCTCATGTCGCATGTGGGGCAGCCCTGGGTATGTAACGTAGCGAGAATTCACCACATCCACTGTCATTAAACACCGACGGGTTAGTCTTAAATCCAGCTCTTGTTCTCTAAACGGTCACAATGTGACATGGAGCCCTTTGATCCAGGCCTTTTGGGGGAGCGGTTGCTCATGCCTGATCTTGGCACCAGCACTGAAAGAGCCAAGTCCTCAGGAGTGCACTGGGGAGATCCCATTTTATTAGAGAGAGGCTATGAGAGAGCCAACTCTGACCCAATGTTAGACAGACGTTTACACAAGGTTCAGGTGAGACAGAGCAGGTTCATTCCTCAGCAGATGTGAGCTGAATCTAAACCTTTGTGTAGGAATGTAATAACCACAAATAACAATGATGATGACCGCAATAATAATAAATTTAACAATGATGGTGATGCTAATGCTAATAATGGTATAGCAAGTTAAAAAAAAACTCCAACCAAACCCAAAGAAAAAGCCTGGAATGGGATAGGATGGGAGTCATTTGTGGAGGGTGATGGGAAGCTTATCGCTAATCAGAAACATCCATGAAATCCCTTTCCTAATACCATCCTTGAGTTCCTTGTTCCTCATGCTGTAGATGAGGGGGTTCAATGTTGGAGGCACCACTGAGTACAGAACTGCCAGCACCAGGTCCTGGGGTGGGGAGGAGATGGAGGAGGGCTTCAGGTAGGCAAACATGGCAGTGCTGATAAACAGGGAGACCACAGCCAGGTGAGGGAGGCACATGGAAAAGGCTTTGTGCTGTCCCTGCTCAGAGGGGATCCTCAGCACGGCCCTGAAGATCTGCACATAAGAGAAAAGAATGAACACAAAGCAGCTGAATGCTAAAAAGACACCAGCCACAAAAAGCCCAACTTCCCTGAGGTAGGATTCTGAGCAGGAGAGCCTGAGGATCTGGGGAGCTTCACAGAAGAACTAGTTCAGGCCATTGCCTTGGCAGAGTGGTAGTGAAAATATATTGGCAGTATCCAGCACAGCATTGAGAAAACTACCGCCCCAGGCAGCTGTTGTCATTTTGACACAAGTCCTGCTGCCCAAGAGCGTCCCATAGTGCAGGGGCTGGCAGATTGCAACATAGCGGTCATAGACCATGACAGTAAGAAGATGCAATTCTGCTGAGATCAAGAATAAAAAGAAAAAAAACTGGGCAGCACAGCCTGCTGGTGTCCCAGAGGGAATTGGCCATGGATCTGGGGAGAGTGGTAGAGATGAAGCCCAGGTTGAGGAGGGAGAGGTTGAGGAGGAAGAAGTACATGTGCGTGTGGAGGCGGTGGTCGCAGGCTACGGCGGTGATGATGAGGCCATTGCCCAGGAGGGCAGACAGGTAGATGCCCAGGAAGAGCCAGCAGCGCAAGAGCTGCATCTCCCACGTGTCTGCGAATGCCAAGAGGAGGAACTGGGTGATGGAGCTGCTGTTGACATCTGGTGCCTCTTGGCATGGGGGCCTGTTGAAGGAGGGAAAGAGAGTGAAGAGTTAGGACAGACACCTCTGAGCAAAACCTACTCCATTTCTCACAGAAAATCCCCACACTGCCTCTGTCCTTTCAGAAAAGCCTTTGTGCGGCTCCCTTTCCCTTGAGCTCTGGTGCTGGCTGAGGCTGCCAGGAGAGCAGGGACTCTGCTGAGGGCTCTGGAGGAATACCTGCCCTACAGCAATTGGTAAATAGGAACATGGCTGATCTTAGTTTAAATCCGCTTGTGATAGCAAAGAGCTTTTCAGCATTGTTGCTCCCACTGCACCCCACTGCAGAGCAGAGCTGAGGGAATTTTGTAGGTTTTACTTTGTCCTAGTTGTCCCACCACACTTGGTGAGTGTTTTCTTAAGGCAGAAATCCTTGGCATTTCTGCTGTGCTCCAAGTCAAACGGTGTGGGTCCTTGGAGGCAAAGGGGCTGTCCCTTAGCGCAGTGAGGACAGCTGGTCAGTCCACCCGTCCTGCTCTCAGCTGCCCTGAGCTGGCAGCTCTTTGAGCTGGAAGATGATCACACCCCAATGTTCCCCTGAGAAGAACCTGGGCACTGCTGGGAGCAGAGGAATCCAGTTTGAAAGTGCAGGTCAAGAAACCACTCACATGGTCCCAGAGCGCCTGAGGAGGATCTCAGCTCTCTGTTCTGTGCCAGGGACACAGAGGGCTCATTTCAGTTGTCGACGTACACCATTCAGCAGCATTTCCATGGCCTTTTTCAAGCAGTTTAGAGCTATGTAAACTTATTACTCCTTGAAAGATATTTTCACTTGCAGAACTTGGGGAGTTAAATGGCTACGTTCTCACCAAGATAATGACCCCTAGCAGAGATTACTGAGTTGCAGAGTAAATTGATATAAATAAAACCGACTGAAAGACCCTTCCTGCTGAATAGTGGTGTCTGGATGACACTTTGCAGTGACACCGAGCACGCCTTGTGCTTCAGCAGCCCACAGCCTGCACGAGGACTATCACAGAGAGGATGAATACCAAACACCCCAGCCAGAGCTGGGCCTGCAGAGCTGTGAGAGCCTCCAGTTTCTCAGACCTCCAGACCACGTGAGTGAATCCCTCGCAAAACATAGGGGTAATTAAACTGACGTGAAACACCGGCCCTGTTTGAGCTCTCAGGGCAGTTTGGCTGACCTTCTCGTCCTGGGGAACCTGCAGCTGTCCCAGCACCGCCTGTGCTCACCATCTGACACCGTCACAAGAGGTCCCCTCGCCCTGTGTGTGTGGGACTGCCTACACTTGCACTAGCACTATCTATGTTTTACTCTCGTTCATGACATCCAGCCATAGCATATCTTACTCTCATCTGTGTCCGGGTGTGCAGAAGGAGCATGTCTGCTCCTTTAAGGGTCTCTGGTCAAGGACCTGTTTCAGTACAACAAGGGATGATAAGAAAAGGAGGAAGCCATGGACAAGAACATAGAGGGACACAAACGTGACCGTCAAATGATAAGGGAGGCAGGGATGGGGGCCAAAGCTGGTCAGTGACACAGATGAAGGCATGTGAGAGGGTGAGAGGGTTTATTCCAGCAAGTTTATCTGATGAGGGACCTTGTTAATTGGGGAACCAAGAGAAAAAGGGGAAACCAGAAGCAAAATTTACTGAGACAAAGACTTGACAAAACAAACGTGGAGTCAATGACAAGAAAGGAACCCAGCCATCAAGAAACTACAGGCGTCACTTCCAAGAGGATCAGCTGGACTGTTCAACTGATAAGACTGTGAATCAGAGAGACCCCAGATGAGAGGGGTGTGGGAATCGATAGATCTGTGCAAACCCATGAGAGACAAGCAGGGGAAGGGGGAAGAAGGAGGAACAAAGAGGGAGTGAGACAGAAACGGGTATAAAAGAGGTATGTCAAACAGTTGTATGTCAAACTTGGTCAGCCAGCATGCTTGTCTGGCTGAGACCTGCACCTGATCACCACACTCTGTCTTGTCGTCTTATATCTTCTCATAAAATCTTGTCTTAATCTGTATAATTTCACCCTCTGTCCCGTGTGTGCGCGTGTGCTGCAAGGACTAAGTGCCAGCTGCAGGTGAGACCTCTGTGTGTGCGAGTGGAATTTGGTGCCAGTTACTGGAGTCTGACCAGCGATGTGGGTGCCCCTGGCCTGTGGTGCCAGCGTCTGGAGGGAGTGGTGGTCCCACTGAAGCTACTGGAGCCAGTGGGGTCCTAGTGCAGCTAATGGAGAGAGTGAGGTCTCAGCATCAGCCTCTGGAGCGAGTGGGGGGCTTCAGCTTCCAGCCACTGGGGTGGGAATGGTGTGTGTCCCCAAAACCACCTACTGGAGGGGAACGGGGTGAGTGAGGTGAGCGAGGGGCTTCACGCCAGCAGCTGGAGTGGGACTGCAGGTCACAGCCTGTGTGCCTGGTGCCGGCTGCTGAACAGTGGTGAGGGTCTGTATCCCCCCCCAGCCTGTTGTGCATGGGGTGTGCATGTGTATTCACCAGCAAACTTCGAGCTGGACCAGCCGGGAGCAGGGAGGCCTCAGGACCAGGCCAGGTTATCAGGTGGGCGGGGGTCTGTGCTGGTCTATTATATAATAGAATATACAAAATAAATTATGCACAACGCAATTGCTCACCACCTACTGACTGATGCCCAGCCAGTTCCTGAGCAGCGGTTGCCGCTCCCTGGTCAACTCCCCCGAGTTTATATACTGAGCATGATGTCATATGGTACGCAATATCTCTTTGGCCAGTCTGGGTCAGCTGTCCTGGCTGTGCCTCCTCACAGCTTCTCACTGGCAGGGCATGAGAAGCTGAAAAGTCCTTGACCAGTGTAAGCACTGCTTAGCAACAACTAAACCATCAGTGTGTTATCAGCATTATTCTCATCCTAAATCCAAAACCCAGCACTATACCAGCTACTAGGAGCTAACTTAACTCTATCCCAGCCAAAACCAGGACAGGCAGGTACTTGAAAGGAGGGTGGAGCATTTCCAAAGTCACCTCAGTGACTCAGTTATGCCTGGGCGTGACATGAACCACTCTCCAGCCTCCTTTCCTTGTGCTGGCTGGGTCCCCACAGCCTCCCCTGGGATACAAAAGCCCTCATTTCCCTGCAGATACCTGGATTTAGCATTTTCCCTTTGGAGGACTCTGCCTTGGGCAAGCTCTCCATTTGTGGGGCTCCAGTCACTGCCCACCCCAGGCACACACTGTCCATGGAGATCTCCCAGGCTCTCCAGGCTGCTCCAGACTCCCCTCCTTAAGGACATCACCCTCATGTCGCATGTGGGGCAGCCCTGGGTATGTAACGTAGCGAGAATTCACCACATCCACTGTCATTAAACACCGACGGGTTAGTCTTAAATCCAGCTCTTGTTCTCTAAACGGTCACAATGTGACATGGAGCCCTTTGATCCAGGCCTTTTGGGGGAGCGGTTGCTCATGCCTGATCTTGGCACCAGCACTGAAAGAGCCAAGTCCTCAGGAGTGCACTGGGGAGATCCCATTTTATTAGAGAGAGGCTATGAGAGAGCCAACTCTGACCCAATGTTAGACAGACGTTTACACAAGGTTCAGGTGAGACAGAGCAGGTTCATTCCTCAGCAGATGTGAGCTGAATCTAAACCTTTGTGTAGGAATGTAATAACCACAAATAACAATGATGATGACCGCAATAATAATAAATTTAACAATGATGGTGATGCTAATGCTAATAATGGTATAGCAAGTTAAAAAAAAACTCCAACCAAACCCAAAGAAAAAGCCTGGAATGGGATAGGATGGGAGTCATTTGTGGAGGGTGATGGGAAGCTTATCGCTAATCAGAAACATCCATGAAATCCCTTTCCTAATACCATCCTTGAGTTCCTTGTTCCTCATGCTGTAGATGAGGGGGTTCAATGTTGGAGGCACCACTGAGTACAGAACTGCCAGCACCAGGTCCTGGGGTGGGGAGGAGATGGAGGAGGGCTTCAGGTAGGCAAACATGGCAGTGCTGATAAACAGGGAGACCACAGCCAGGTGAGGGAGGCACATGGAAAAGGCTTTGTGGCGTCCCTGCTCAGAGGGGATCCTCAGCACGGCCCTGAAGATCTGCACATAAGAGAAAAGAATGAACACAAAGCAGCTGAATGCTAAAAAGACACCAGCCACAAAAAGCCCAACTTCCCTGAGGTAGGATTCTGAGCAGGAGAGCCTGAGGATCTGGGGAGCTTCACAGAAGAACTAGTTCAGGCCATTGCCTTGGCAGAGTGGTAGTGAAAATATATTGGCAGTATCCAGCACAGCATTGAGAAAACTACCGCCCCAGGCAGCTGTTGTCATTTTGACACAAGTCCTGCTGCCCAAGAGCGTCCCATAGTGCAGGGGCTGGCAGATTGCAACATAGCGGTCATAGACCATGACAGTAAGAAGATGCAATTCTGCTGAGATCAAGAATAAAAAGAAAAAAAACTGGGCAGCACAGCCTGCTGGTGTCCCAGAGGGAATTGGCCATGGATCTGGGGAGAGTGGTAGAGATGAAGCCCAGGTTGAGGAGGGAGAGGTTGAGGAGGAAGAAGTACATGTGCGTGTGGAGGCGGTGGTCGCAGGCTACGGCGGTGATGATGAGGCCATTGCCCAGGAGGGCAGACAGGTAGATGCCCAGGAAGAGCCAGCAGCGCAAGAGCTGCATCTCCCACGTGTCTGCGAATGCCAAGAGGAGGAACTGGGTGATGGAGCTGCTGTTGACATCTGGTGCCTCTTGGCATGGGGGCCTGTTGAAGGAGGGAAAGAGAGTGAAGAGTTAGGACAGACACCTCTGAGCAAAACCTACTCCATTTCTCACAGAAAATCCCCACACTGCTTCTGTCCTTTCAGAAAAGCCTTTGTGCGGCTCCCTTTCCCTTGAGCTCTGGTGCTGGCTGAGGCTGCCAGGAGAGCAGGGACTCTGCTGAGGGCTCTGGAGGAATACCTGCCCTACAGCAATTGGTAAATAGGAACATGGCTGATCTTAGTTTAAATCCGCTTGTGATAGCAAAGAGCTTTTCAGCATTGTTGCTCCCACTGCACCCCACTGCAGAGCAGAGCTGAGGGAATTTTGTAGGTTTTACTTTGTCCTAGTTGTCCCACCACACTTGGTGAGTGTTTTCTTAAGGCAGAAATCCTTGGCATTTCTGCTGTGCTCCAAGTCAAACGGTGTGGGTCCTTGGAGGCAAAGGGGCTGTCCCTTAGCGCAGTGAGGACAGCTGGTCAGTCCACCCGTCCTGCTCTCAGCTGCCCTGAGCTGGCAGCTCTTTGAGCTGGAAGATGATCACACCCCAATGTTCCCCTGAGAAGAACCTGGGCACTGCTGGGAGCAGAGGAATCCAGTTTGAAAGTGCAGGTCAAGAAACCACTCACATGGTCCCAGAGCGCCTGAGGAGGATCTCAGCTCTCTGTTCTGTGCCAGGGACACAGAGGGCTCATTTCAGTTGTCGACGTACACCATTCAGCAGCATTTCCATGGCCTTTTTCAAGCAGTTTAGAGCTATGTAAACTTATTACTCCTTGAAAGATATTTTCACTTGCAGAACTTGGGGAGTTAAATGGCTACGTTCTCACCAAGATAATGACCCCTAGCAGAGATTACTGAGTTGCAGAGTAAATTGATATAAATAAAACCGACTGAAAGACCCTTCCTGCTGAATAGTGGTGTCTGGATGACACTTTGCAGTGACACCGAGCACGCCTTGTGCTTCAGCAGCCCACAGCCTGCACGAGGACTATCACAGAGAGGATGAATACCAAACACCCCAGCCAGAGCTGGGCCTGCAGAGCTGTGAGAGCCTCCAGTTTCTCAGACCTCCAGACCACGTGAGTGAATCCCTCGCAAAACATAGGGGTAATTAAACTGACGTGAAACACCGGCCCTGTTTGAGCTCTCAGGGCAGTTTGGCTGACCTTCTCGTCCTGGGGAACCTGCAGCTGTCCCAGCACCGCCTGTGCTCACCATCTGACACCGTCACAAGAGGTCCCCTCGCCCTGTGTGTGTGGGACTGCCTACACTTGCACTAGCACTATCTATGTTTTACTCTCGTTCATGACATCCAGCCATAGCATATCTTACTCTCATCTGTGTCCGGGTGTGCAGAAGGAGCATGTCTGCTCCTTTAAGGGTCTCTGGTCAAGGACCTGTTTCAGTACAACAAGGGATGATAAGAAAAGGAGGAAGCCATGGACAAGAACATAGAGGGACACAAACGTGACCGTCAAATGATAAGGGAGGCAGGGATGGGGGCCAAAGCTGGTCAGTGACACAGATGAAGGCATGTGAGAGGGTGAGAGGGTTTATTCCAGCAAGTTTATCTGATGAGGGACCTTGTTAATTGGGGAACCAAGAGAAAAAGGGGAAACCAGAAGCAAAATTTACTGAGACAAAGACTTGACAAAACAAACGTGGAGTCAATGACAAGAAAGGAACCCAGCCATCAAGAAACTACAGGCGTCACTTCCAAGAGGATCAGCTGGACTGTTCAACTGATAAGACTGTGAATCAGAGAGACCCCAGATGAGAGGGGTGTGGGAATCGATAGATCTGTGCAAACCCATGAGAGACAAGCAGGGGAAGGGGGAAGAAGGAGGAACAAAGAGGGAGTGAGACAGAAACGGGTATAAAAGAGGTATGTCAAACAGTTGTATGTCAAACTTGGTCAGCCAGCATGCTTGTCTGGCTGAGACCTGCACCTGATCACCACACTCTGTCTTGTCGTCTTATATCTTCTCATAAAATCTTGTCTTAATCTGTATAATTTCACCCTCTGTCCCGTGTGTGCGCGTGTGCTGCAAGGACTAAGTGCCAGCTGCAGGTGAGACCTCTGTGTGTGCGAGTGGAATTTGGTGCCAGTTACTGGAGTCTGACCAGCGATGTGGGTGCCCCTGGCCTGTGGTGCCAGCGTCTGGAGGGAGTGGTGGTCCCACTGAAGCTACTGGAGCCAGTGGGGTCCTAGTGCAGCTAATGGAGAGAGTGAGGTCTCAGCATCAGCCTCTGGAGCGAGTGGGGGGCTTCAGCTTCCAGCCACTGGGGTGGGAATGGTGTGTGTCCCCAAAACCACCTACTGGAGGGGAACGGGGTGAGTGAGGTGAGCGAGGGGCTTCACGCCAGCAGCTGGAGTGGGACTGCAGGTCACAGCCTGTGTGCCTGGTGCCGGCTGCTGAACAGTGGTGAGGGTCTGTATCCCCCCCCAGCCTGTTGTGCATGGGGTGTGCATGTGTATTCACCAGCAAACTTCGAGCTGGACCAGCCGGGAGCAGGGAGGCCTCAGGACCAGGCCAGGTTATCAGGTGGGCGGGGGTCTGTGCTGGTCTATTATATAATAGAATATACAAAATAAATTATGCACAACGCAATTGCTCACCACCTACTGACTGATGCCCAGCCAGTTCCTGAGCAGCGGTTGCCGCTCCCTGGTCAACTCCCCCGAGTTTATATACTGAGCATGATGTCATATGGTACGCAATATCTCTTTGGCCAGTCTGGGTCAGCTGTCCTGGCTGTGCCTCCTCACAGCTTCTCACTGGCAGGGCATGAGAAGCTGAAAAGTCCTTGACCAGTGTAAGCACTGCTTAGCAACAACTAAACCATCAGTGTGTTATCAGCATTATTCTCATCCTAAATCCAAAACCCAGCACTATACCAGCTACTAGGAGCTAACTTAACTCTATCCCAGCCAAAACCAGGACAGGCAGGTACTTGAAAGGAGGGTGGAGCATTTCCAAAGTCACCTCAGTGACTCAGTTATGCCTGGGCGTGACATGAACCACTCTCCAGCCTCCTTTCCTTGTGCTGGCTGGGTCCCCACAGCCTCCCCTGGGATACAAAAGCCCTCATTTCCCTGCAGATACCTGGATTTAGCATTTTCCCTTTGGAGGACTCTGCCTTGGGCAAGCTCTCCATTTGTGGGGCTCCAGTCACTGCCCACCCCAGGCACACACTGTCCATGGAGATCTCCCAGGCTCTCCAGGCTGCTCCAGACTCCCCTCCTTAAGGACATCACCCTCATGTCGCATGTGGGGCAGCCCTGGGTATGTAACGTAGCGAGAATTCACCACATCCACTGTCATTAAACACCGACGGGTTAGTCTTAAATCCAGCTCTTGTTCTCTAAACGGTCACAATGTGACATGGAGCCCTTTGATCCAGGCCTTTTGGGGGAGCGGTTGCTCATGCCTGATCTTGGCACCAGCACTGAAAGAGCCAAGTCCTCAGGAGTGCACTGGGGAGATCCCATTTTATTAGAGAGAGGCTATGAGAGAGCCAACTCTGACCCAATGTTAGACAGACGTTTACACAAGGTTCAGGTGAGACAGAGCAGGTTCATTCCTCAGCAGATGTGAGCTGAATCTAAACCTTTGTGTAGGAATGTAATAACCACAAATAACAATGATGATGACCGCAATAATAATAAATTTAACAATGATGGTGATGCTAATGCTAATAATGGTATAGCAAGTTAAAAAAAAACTCCAACCAAACCCAAAGAAAAAGCCTGGAATGGGATAGGATGGGAGTCATTTGTGGAGGGTGATGGGAAGCTTATCGCTAATCAGAAACATCCATGAAATCCCTTTCCTAATACCATCCTTGAGTTCCTTGTTCCTCATGCTGTAGATGAGGGGGTTCAATGTTGGAGGCACCACTGAGTACAGAACTGCCAGCACCAGGTCCTGGGGTGGGGAGGAGATGGAGGAGGGCTTCAGGTAGGCAAACATGGCAGTGCTGATAAACAGGGAGACCACAGCCAGGTGAGGGAGGCACATGGAAAAGGCTTTGTGGCGTCCCTGCTCAGAGGGGATCCTCAGCACGGCCCTGAAGATCTGCACATAAGAGAAAAGAATGAACACAAAGCAGCTGAATGCTAAAAAGACACCAGCCACAAAAAGCCCAACTTCCCTGAGGTAGGATTCTGAGCAGGAGAGCCTGAGGATCTGGGGAGCTTCACAGAAGAACTAGTTCAGGCCATTGCCTTGGCAGAGTGGTAGTGAAAATATATTGGCAGTATCCAGCACAGCATTGAGAAAACTACCGCCCCAGGCAGCTGTTGTCATTTTGACACAAGTCCTGCTGCCCAAGAGCGTCCCATAGTGCAGGGGCTGGCAGATTGCAACATAGCGGTCATAGACCATGACAGTAAGAAGATGCAATTCTGCTGAGATCAAGAATAAAAAGAAAAAAAACTGGGCAGCACAGCCTGCTGGTGTCCCAGAGGGAATTGGCCATGGATCTGGGGAGAGTGGTAGAGATGAAGCCCAGGTTGAGGAGGGAGAGGTTGAGGAGGAAGAAGTACATGTGCGTGTGGAGGCGGTGGTCGCAGGCTACGGCGGTGATGATGAGGCCATTGCCCAGGAGGGCAGACAGGTAGATGCCCAGGAAGAGCCAGCAGCGCAAGAGCTGCATCTCCCACGTGTCTGCGAATGCCAAGAGGAGGAACTGGGTGATGGAGCTGCTGTTGACATCTGGTGCCTCTTGGCATGGGGGCCTGTTGAAGGAGGGAAAGAGAGTGAAGAGTTAGGACAGACACCTCTGAGCAAAACCTACTCCATTTCTCACAGAAAATCCCCACACTGCTTCTGTCCTTTCAGAAAAGCCTTTGTGCGGCTCCCTTTCCCTTGAGCTCTGGTGCTGGCTGAGGCTGCCAGGAGAGCAGGGACTCTGCTGAGGGCTCTGGAGGAATACCTGCCCTACAGCAATTGGTAAATAGGAACATGGCTGATCTTAGTTTAAATCCGCTTGTGATAGCAAAGAGCTTTTCAGCATTGTTGCTCCCACTGCACCCCACTGCAGAGCAGAGCTGAGGGAATTTTGTAGGTTTTACTTTGTCCTAGTTGTCCCACCACACTTGGTGAGTGTTTTCTTAAGGCAGAAATCCTTGGCATTTCTGCTGTGCTCCAAGTCAAACGGTGTGGGTCCTTGGAGGCAAAGGGGCTGTCCCTTAGCGCAGTGAGGACAGCTGGTCAGTCCACCCGTCCTGCTCTCAGCTGCCCTGAGCTGGCAGCTCTTTGAGCTGGAAGATGATCACACCCCAATGTTCCCCTGAGAAGAACCTGGGCACTGCTGGGAGCAGAGGAATCCAGTTTGAAAGTGCAGGTCAAGAAACCACTCACATGGTCCCAGAGCGCCTGAGGAGGATCTCAGCTCTCTGTTCTGTGCCAGGGACACAGAGGGCTCATTTCAGTTGTCGACGTACACCATTCAGCAGCATTTCCATGGCCTTTTTCAAGCAGTTTAGAGCTATGTAAACTTATTACTCCTTGAAAGATATTTTCACTTGCAGAACTTGGGGAGTTAAATGGCTACGTTCTCACCAAGATAATGACCCCTAGCAGAGATTACTGAGTTGCAGAGTAAATTGATATAAATAAAACCGACTGAAAGACCCTTCCTGCTGAATAGTGGTGTCTGGATGACACTTTGCAGTGACACCGAGCACGCCTTGTGCTTCAGCAGCCCACAGCCTGCACGAGGACTATCACAGAGAGGATGAATACCAAACACCCCAGCCAGAGCTGGGCCTGCAGAGCTGTGAGAGCCTCCAGTTTCTCAGACCTCCAGACCACGTGAGTGAATCCCTCGCAAAACATAGGGGTAATTAAACTGACGTGAAACACCGGCCCTGTTTGAGCTCTCAGGGCAGTTTGGCTGACCTTCTCGTCCTGGGGAACCTGCAGCTGTCCCAGCACCGCCTGTGCTCACCATCTGACACCGTCACAAGAGGTCCCCTCGCCCTGTGTGTGTGGGACTGCCTACACTTGCACTAGCACTATCTATGTTTTACTCTCGTTCATGACATCCAGCCATAGCATATCTTACTCTCATCTGTGTCCGGGTGTGCAGAAGGAGCATGTCTGCTCCTTTAAGGGTCTCTGGTCAAGGACCTGTTTCAGTACAACAAGGGATGATAAGAAAAGGAGGAAGCCATGGACAAGAACATAGAGGGACACAAACGTGACCGTCAAATGATAAGGGAGGCAGGGATGGGGGCCAAAGCTGGTCAGTGACACAGATGAAGGCATGTGAGAGGGTGAGAGGGTTTATTCCAGCAAGTTTATCTGATGAGGGACCTTGTTAATTGGGGAACCAAGAGAAAAAGGGGAAACCAGAAGCAAAATTTACTGAGACAAAGACTTGACAAAACAAACGTGGAGTCAATGACAAGAAAGGAACCCAGCCATCAAGAAACTACAGGCGTCACTTCCAAGAGGATCAGCTGGACTGTTCAACTGATAAGACTGTGAATCAGAGAGACCCCAGATGAGAGGGGTGTGGGAATCGATAGATCTGTGCAAACCCATGAGAGACAAGCAGGGGAAGGGGGAAGAAGGAGGAACAAAGAGGGAGTGAGACAGAAACGGGTATAAAAGAGGTATGTCAAACAGTTGTATGTCAAACTTGGTCAGCCAGCATGCTTGTCTGGCTGAGACCTGCACCTGATCACCACACTCTGTCTTGTCGTCTTATATCTTCTCATAAAATCTTGTCTTAATCTGTATAATTTCACCCTCTGTCCCGTGTGTGCGCGTGTGCTGCAAGGACTAAGTGCCAGCTGCAGGTGAGACCTCTGTGTGTGCGAGTGGAATTTGGTGCCAGTTACTGGAGTCTGACCAGCGATGTGGGTGCCCCTGGCCTGTGGTGCCAGCGTCTGGAGGGAGTGGTGGTCCCACTGAAGCTACTGGAGCCAGTGGGGTCCTAGTGCAGCTAATGGAGAGAGTGAGGTCTCAGCATCAGCCTCTGGAGCGAGTGGGGGGCTTCAGCTTCCAGCCACTGGGGTGGGAATGGTGTGTGTCCCCAAAACCACCTACTGGAGGGGAACGGGGTGAGTGAGGTGAGCGAGGGGCTTCACGCCAGCAGCTGGAGTGGGACTGCAGGTCACAGCCTGTGTGCCTGGTGCCGGCTGCTGAACAGTGGTGAGGGTCTGTATCCCCCCCCAGCCTGTTGTGCATGGGGTGTGCATGTGTATTCACCAGCAAACTTCGAGCTGGACCAGCCGGGAGCAGGGAGGCCTCAGGACCAGGCCAGGTTATCAGGTGGGCGGGGGTCTGTGCTGGTCTATTATATAATAGAATATACAAAATAAATTATGCACAACGCAATTGCTCACCACCTACTGACTGATGCCCAGCCAGTTCCTGAGCAGCGGTTGCCGCTCCCTGGTCAACTCCCCCGAGTTTATATACTGAGCATGATGTCATATGGTACGCAATATCTCTTTGGCCAGTCTGGGTCAGCTGTCCTGGCTGTGCCTCCTCACAGCTTCTCACTGGCAGGGCATGAGAAGCTGAAAAGTCCTTGACCAGTGTAAGCACTGCTTAGCAACAACTAAACCATCAGTGTGTTATCAGCATTATTCTCATCCTAAATCCAAAACCCAGCACTATACCAGCTACTAGGAGCTAACTTAACTCTATCCCAGCCAAAACCAGGACAGGCAGGTACTTGAAAGGAGGGTGGAGCATTTCCAAAGTCACCTCAGTGACTCAGTTATGCCTGGGCGTGACATGAACCACTCTCCAGCCTCCTTTCCTTGTGCTGGCTGGGTCCCCACAGCCTCCCCTGGGATACAAAAGCCCTCATTTCCCTGCAGATACCTGGATTTAGCATTTTCCCTTTGGAGGACTCTGCCTTGGGCAAGCTCTCCATTTGTGGGGCTCCAGTCACTGCCCACCCCAGGCACACACTGTCCATGGAGATCTCCCAGGCTCTCCAGGCTGCTCCAGACTCCCCTCCTTAAGGACATCACCCTCATGTCGCATGTGGGGCAGCCCTGGGTATGTAACGTAGCGAGAATTCACCACATCCACTGTCATTAAACACCGACGGGTTAGTCTTAAATCCAGCTCTTGTTCTCTAAACGGTCACAATGTGACATGGAGCCCTTTGATCCAGGCCTTTTGGGGGAGCGGTTGCTCATGCCTGATCTTGGCACCAGCACTGAAAGAGCCAAGTCCTCAGGAGTGCACTGGGGAGATCCCATTTTATTAGAGAGAGGCTATGAGAGAGCCAACTCTGACCCAATGTTAGACAGACGTTTACACAAGGTTCAGGTGAGACAGAGCAGGTTCATTCCTCAGCAGATGTGAGCTGAATCTAAACCTTTGTGTAGGAATGTAATAACCACAAATAACAATGATGATGACAGCAATAATAATAAATTTAACAATGATGGTGATGCTAATGCTAATAATGGTATAGCAAGTTAAAAAAAAACTCCAACCAAACCCAAAGAAAAAGCCTGGAATGGGATAGGATGGGAGTCATTTGTGGAGGGTGATGGGAAGCTTATCGCTAATCAGAAACATCCATGAAATCCCTTTCCTAATACCATCCTTGAGTTCCTTGTTCCTCATGCTGTAGATGAGGGGGTTCAATGTTGGAGGCACCACTGAGTACAGAACTGCCAGCACCAGGTCCTGGGGTGGGGAGGAGATGGAGGAGGGCTTCAGGTAGGCAAACATGGCAGTGCTGATAAACAGGGAGACCACAGCCAGGTGAGGGAGGCACATGGAAAAGGCTTTGTGGCGTCCCTGCTCAGAGGGGATCCTCAGCACGGCCCTGAAGATCTGCACATAAGAGAAAAGAATGAACACAAAGCAGCTGAATGCTAAAAAGACACCAGCCACAAAAAGCCCAACTTCCCTGAGGTAGGATTCTGAGCAGGAGAGCCTGAGGATCTGGGGAGCTTCACAGAAGAACTAGTTCAGGCCATTGCCTTGGCAGAGTGGTAGTGAAAATATATTGGCAGTATCCAGCACAGCATTGAGAAAACTACCGCCCCAGGCAGCTGTTGTCATTTTGACACAAGTCCTGCTGCCCAAGAGCGTCCCATAGTGCAGGGGCTGGCAGATTGCAACATAGCGGTCATAGACCATGACAGTAAGAAGATGCAATTCTGCTGAGATCAAGAATAAAAAGAAAAAAAACTGGGCAGCACAGCCTGCTGGTGTCCCAGAGGGAATTGGCCATGGATCTGGGGAGAGTGGTAGAGATGAAGCCCAGGTTGAGGAGGGAGAGGTTGAGGAGGAAGAAGTACATGTGCGTGTGGAGGCGGTGGTCGCAGGCTACGGCGGTGATGATGAGGCCATTGCCCAGGAGGGCAGACAGGTAGATGCCCAGGAAGAGCCAGCAGCGCAAGAGCTGCATCTCCCACGTGTCTGCGAATGCCAAGAGGAGGAACTGGGTGATGGAGCTGCTGTTGACATCTGGTGCCTCTTGGCATGGGGGCCTGTTGAAGGAGGGAAAGAGAGTGAAGAGTTAGGACAGACACCTCTGAGCAAAACCTACTCCATTTCTCACAGAAAATCCCCACACTGCTTCTGTCCTTTCAGAAAAGCCTTTGTGCGGCTCCCTTTCCCTTGAGCTCTGGTGCTGGCTGAGGCTGCCAGGAGAGCAGGGACTCTGCTGAGGGCTCTGGAGGAATACCTGCCCTACAGCAATTGGTAAATAGGAACATGGCTGATCTTAGTTTAAATCCGCTTGTGATAGCAAAGAGCTTTTCAGCATTGTTGCTCCCACTGCACCCCACTGCAGAGCAGAGCTGAGGGAATTTTGTAGGTTTTACTTTGTCCTAGTTGTCCCACCACACTTGGTGAGTGTTTTCTTAAGGCAGAAATCCTTGGCATTTCTGCTGTGCTCCAAGTCAAACGGTGTGGGTCCTTGGAGGCAAAGGGGCTGTCCCTTAGCGCAGTGAGGACAGCTGGTCAGTCCACCCGTCCTGCTCTCAGCTGCCCTGAGCTGGCAGCTCTTTGAGCTGGAAGATGATCACACCCCAATGTTCCCCTGAGAAGAACCTGGGCACTGCTGGGAGCAGAGGAATCCAGTTTGAAAGTGCAGGTCAAGAAACCACTCACATGGTCCCAGAGCGCCTGAGGAGGATCTCAGCTCTCTGTTCTGTGCCAGGGACACAGAGGGCTCATTTCAGTTGTCGACGTACACCATTCAGCAGCATTTCCATGGCCTTTTTCAAGCAGTTTAGAGCTATGTAAACTTATTACTCCTTGAAAGATATTTTCACTTGCAGAACTTGGGGAGTTAAATGGCTACGTTCTCACCAAGATAATGACCCCTAGCAGAGATTACTGAGTTGCAGAGTAAATTGATATAAATAAAACCGACTGAAAGACCCTTCCTGCTGAATAGTGGTGTCTGGATGACACTTTGCAGTGACACCGAGCACGCCTTGTGCTTCAGCAGCCCACAGCCTGCACGAGGACTATCACAGAGAGGATGAATACCAAACACCCCAGCCAGAGCTGGGCCTGCAGAGCTGTGAGAGCCTCCAGTTTCTCAGACCTCCAGACCACGTGAGTGAATCCCTCGCAAAACATAGGGGTAATTAAACTGACGTGAAACACCGGCCCTGTTTGAGCTCTCAGGGCAGTTTGGCTGACCTTCTCGTCCTGGGGAACCTGCAGCTGTCCCAGCACCGCCTGTGCTCACCATCTGACACCGTCACAAGAGGTCCCCTCGCCCTGTGTGTGTGGGACTGCCTACACTTGCACTAGCACTATCTATGTTTTACTCTCGTTCATGACATCCAGCCATAGCATATCTTACTCTCATCTGTGTCCGGGTGTGCAGAAGGAGCATGTCTGCTCCTTTAAGGGTCTCTGGTCAAGGACCTGTTTCAGTACAACAAGGGATGATAAGAAAAGGAGGAAGCCATGGACAAGAACATAGAGGGACACAAACGTGACCGTCAAATGATAAGGGAGGCAGGGATGGGGGCCAAAGCTGGTCAGTGACACAGATGAAGGCATGTGAGAGGGTGAGAGGGTTTATTCCAGCAAGTTTATCTGATGAGGGACCTTGTTAATTGGGGAACCAAGAGAAAAAGGGGAAACCAGAAGCAAAATTTACTGAGACAAAGACTTGACAAAACAAACGTGGAGTCAATGACAAGAAAGGAACCCAGCCATCAAGAAACTACAGGCGTCACTTCCAAGAGGATCAGCTGGACTGTTCAACTGATAAGACTGTGAATCAGAGAGACCCCAGATGAGAGGGGTGTGGGAATCGATAGATCTGTGCAAACCCATGAGAGACAAGCAGGGGAAGGGGGAAGAAGGAGGAACAAAGAGGGAGTGAGACAGAAACGGGTATAAAAGAGGTATGTCAAACAGTTGTATGTCAAACTTGGTCAGCCAGCATGCTTGTCTGGCTGAGACCTGCACCTGATCACCACACTCTGTCTTGTCGTCTTATATCTTCTCATAAAATCTTGTCTTAATCTGTATAATTTCACCCTCTGTCCCGTGTGTGCGCGTGTGCTGCAAGGACTAAGTGCCAGCTGCAGGTGAGACCTCTGTGTGTGCGAGTGGAATTTGGTGCCAGTTACTGGAGTCTGACCAGCGATGTGGGTGCCCCTGGCCTGTGGTGCCAGCGTCTGGAGGGAGTGGTGGTCCCACTGAAGCTACTGGAGCCAGTGGGGTCCTAGTGCAGCTAATGGAGAGAGTGAGGTCTCAGCATCAGCCTCTGGAGCGAGTGGGGGGCTTCAGCTTCCAGCCACTGGGGTGGGAATGGTGTGTGTCCCCAAAACCACCTACTGGAGGGGAACGGGGTGAGTGAGGTGAGCGAGGGGCTTCACGCCAGCAGCTGGAGTGGGACTGCAGGTCACAGCCTGTGTGCCTGGTGCCGGCTGCTGAACAGTGGTGAGGGTCTGTATCCCCCCCCAGCCTGTTGTGCATGGGGTGTGCATGTGTATTCACCAGCAAACTTCGAGCTGGACCAGCCGGGAGCAGGGAGGCCTCAGGACCAGGCCAGGTTATCAGGTGGGCGGGGGTCTGTGCTGGTCTATTATATAATAGAATATACAAAATAAATTATGCACAACGCAATTGCTCACCACCTACTGACTGATGCCCAGCCAGTTCCTGAGCAGCGGTTGCCGCTCCCTGGTCAACTCCCCCGAGTTTATATACTGAGCATGATGTCATATGGTACGCAATATCTCTTTGGCCAGTCTGGGTCAGCTGTCCTGGCTGTGCCTCCTCACAGCTTCTCACTGGCAGGGCATGAGAAGCTGAAAAGTCCTTGACCAGTGTAAGCACTGCTTAGCAACAACTAAACCATCAGTGTGTTATCAGCATTATTCTCATCCTAAATCCAAAACCCAGCACTATACCAGCTACTAGGAGCTAACTTAACTCTATCCCAGCCAAAACCAGGACAGGCAGGTACTTGAAAGGAGGGTGGAGCATTTCCAAAGTCACCTCAGTGACTCAGTTATGCCTGGGCGTGACATGAACCACTCTCCAGCCTCCTTTCCTTGTGCTGGCTGGGTCCCCACAGCCTCCCCTGGGATACAAAAGCCCTCATTTCCCTGCAGATACCTGGATTTAGCATTTTCCCTTTGGAGGACTCTGCCTTGGGCAAGCTCTCCATTTGTGGGGCTCCAGTCACTGCCCACCCCAGGCACACACTGTCCATGGAGATCTCCCAGGCTCTCCAGGCTGCTCCAGACTCCCCTCCTTAAGGACATCACCCTCATGTCGCATGTGGGGCAGCCCTGGGTATGTAACGTAGCGAGAATTCACCACATCCACTGTCATTAAACACCGACGGGTTAGTCTTAAATCCAGCTCTTGTTCTCTAAACGGTCACAATGTGACATGGAGCCCTTTGATCCAGGCCTTTTGGGGGAGCGGTTGCTCATGCCTGATCTTGGCACCAGCACTGAAAGAGCCAAGTCCTCAGGAGTGCACTGGGGAGATCCCATTTTATTAGAGAGAGGCTATGAGAGAGCCAACTCTGACCCAATGTTAGACAGACGTTTACACAAGGTTCAGGTGAGACAGAGCAGGTTCATTCCTCAGCAGATGTGAGCTGAATCTAAACCTTTGTGTAGGAATGTAATAACCACAAATAACAATGATGATGACCGCAATAATAATAAATTTAACAATGATGGTGATGCTAATGCTAATAATGGTATAGCAAGTTAAAAAAAAACTCCAACCAAACCCAAAGAAAAAGCCTGGAATGGGATAGGATGGGAGTCATTTGTGGAGGGTGATGGGAAGCTTATCGCTAATCAGAAACATCCATGAAATCCCTTTCCTAATACCATCCTTGAGTTCCTTGTTCCTCATGCTGTAGATGAGGGGGTTCAATGTTGGAGGCACCACTGAGTACAGAACTGCCAGCACCAGGTCCTGGGGTGGGGAGGAGATGGAGGAGGGCTTCAGGTAGGCAAACATGGCAGTGCTGATAAACAGGGAGACCACAGCCAGGTGAGGGAGGCACATGGAAAAGGCTTTGTGGCGTCCCTGCTCAGAGGGGATCCTCAGCACGGCCCTGAAGATCTGCACATAAGAGAAAAGAATGAACACAAAGCAGCTGAATGCTAAAAAGACACCAGCCACAAAAAGCCCAACTTCCCTGAGGTAGGATTCTGAGCAGGAGAGCCTGAGGATCTGGGGAGCTTCACAGAAGAACTAGTTCAGGCCATTGCCTTGGCAGAGTGGTAGTGAAAATATATTGGCAGTATCCAGCACAGCATTGAGAAAACTACCGCCCCAGGCAGCTGTTGTCATTTTGACACAAGTCCTGCTGCCCAAGAGCGTCCCATAGTGCAGGGGCTGGCAGATTGCAACATAGCGGTCATAGACCATGACAGTAAGAAGATGCAATTCTGCTGAGATCAAGAATAAAAAGAAAAAAAACTGGGCAGCACAGCCTGCTGGTGTCCCAGAGGGAATTGGCCATGGATCTGGGGAGAGTGGTAGAGATGAAGCCCAGGTTGAGGAGGGAGAGGTTGAGGAGGAAGAAGTACATGTGCGTGTGGAGGCGGTGGTCGCAGGCTACGGCGGTGATGATGAGGCCATTGCCCAGGAGGGCAGACAGGTAGATGCCCAGGAAGAGCCAGCAGCGCAAGAGCTGCATCTCCCACGTGTCTGCGAATGCCAAGAGGAGGAACTGGGTGATGGAGCTGCTGTTGACATCTGGTGCCTCTTGGCATGGGGGCCTGTTGAAGGAGGGAAAGAGAGTGAAGAGTTAGGACAGACACCTCTGAGCAAAACCTACTCCATTTCTCACAGAAAATCCCCACACTGCTTCTGTCCTTTCAGAAAAGCCTTTGTGCGGCTCCCTTTCCCTTGAGCTCTGGTGCTGGCTGAGGCTGCCAGGAGAGCAGGGACTCTGCTGAGGGCTCTGGAGGAATACCTGCCCTACAGCAATTGGTAAATAGGAACATGGCTGATCTTAGTTTAAATCCGCTTGTGATAGCAAAGAGCTTTTCAGCATTGTTGCTCCCACTGCACCCCACTGCAGAGCAGAGCTGAGGGAATTTTGTAGGTTTTACTTTGTCCTAGTTGTCCCACCACACTTGGTGAGTGTTTTCTTAAGGCAGAAATCCTTGGCATTTCTGCTGTGCTCCAAGTCAAACGGTGTGGGTCCTTGGAGGCAAAGGGGCTGTCCCTTAGCGCAGTGAGGACAGCTGGTCAGTCCACCCGTCCTGCTCTCAGCTGCCCTGAGCTGGCAGCTCTTTGAGCTGGAAGATGATCACACCCCAATGTTCCCCTGAGAAGAACCTGGGCACTGCTGGGAGCAGAGGAATCCAGTTTGAAAGTGCAGGTCAAGAAACCACTCACATGGTCCCAGAGCGCCTGAGGAGGATCTCAGCTCTCTGTTCTGTGCCAGGGACACAGAGGGCTCATTTCAGTTGTCGACGTACACCATTCAGCAGCATTTCCATGGCCTTTTTCAAGCAGTTTAGAGCTATGTAAACTTATTACTCCTTGAAAGATATTTTCACTTGCAGAACTTGGGGAGTTAAATGGCTACGTTCTCACCAAGATAATGACCCCTAGCAGAGATTACTGAGTTGCAGAGTAAATTGATATAAATAAAACCGACTGAAAGACCCTTCCTGCTGAATAGTGGTGTCTGGATGACACTTTGCAGTGACACCGAGCACGCCTTGTGCTTCAGCAGCCCACAGCCTGCACGAGGACTATCACAGAGAGGATGAATACCAAACACCCCAGCCAGAGCTGGGCCTGCAGAGCTGTGAGAGCCTCCAGTTTCTCAGACCTCCAGACCACGTGAGTGAATCCCTCGCAAAACATAGGGGTAATTAAACTGACGTGAAACACCGGCCCTGTTTGAGCTCTCAGGGCAGTTTGGCTGACCTTCTCGTCCTGGGGAACCTGCAGCTGTCCCAGCACCGCCTGTGCTCACCATCTGACACCGTCACAAGAGGTCCCCTCGCCCTGTGTGTGTGGGACTGCCTACACTTGCACTAGCACTATCTATGTTTTACTCTCGTTCATGACATCCAGCCATAGCATATCTTACTCTCATCTGTGTCCGGGTGTGCAGAAGGAGCATGTCTGCTCCTTTAAGGGTCTCTGGTCAAGGACCTGTTTCAGTACAACAAGGGATGATAAGAAAAGGAGGAAGCCATGGACAAGAACATAGAGGGACACAAACGTGACCGTCAAATGATAAGGGAGGCAGGGATGGGGGCCAAAGCTGGTCAGTGACACAGATGAAGGCATGTGAGAGGGTGAGAGGGTTTATTCCAGCAAGTTTATCTGATGAGGGACCTTGTTAATTGGGGAACCAAGAGAAAAAGGGGAAACCAGAAGCAAAATTTACTGAGACAAAGACTTGACAAAACAAACGTGGAGTCAATGACAAGAAAGGAACCCAGCCATCAAGAAACTACAGGCGTCACTTCCAAGAGGATCAGCTGGACTGTTCAACTGATAAGACTGTGAATCAGAGAGACCCCAGATGAGAGGGGTGTGGGAATCGATAGATCTGTGCAAACCCATGAGAGACAAGCAGGGGAAGGGGGAAGAAGGAGGAACAAAGAGGGAGTGAGACAGAAACGGGTATAAAAGAGGTATGTCAAACAGTTGTATGTCAAACTTGGTCAGCCAGCATGCTTGTCTGGCTGAGACCTGCACCTGATCACCACACTCTGTCTTGTCGTCTTATATCTTCTCATAAAATCTTGTCTTAATCTGTATAATTTCACCCTCTGTCCCGTGTGTGCGCGTGTGCTGCAAGGACTAAGTGCCAGCTGCAGGTGAGACCTCTGTGTGTGCGAGTGGAATTTGGTGCCAGTTACTGGAGTCTGACCAGCGATGTGGGTGCCCCTGGCCTGTGGTGCCAGCGTCTGGAGGGAGTGGTGGTCCCACTGAAGCTACTGGAGCCAGTGGGGTCCTAGTGCAGCTAATGGAGAGAGTGAGGTCTCAGCATCAGCCTCTGGAGCGAGTGGGGGGCTTCAGCTTCCAGCCACTGGGGTGGGAATGGTGTGTGTCCCCAAAACCACCTACTGGAGGGGAACGGGGTGAGTGAGGTGAGCGAGGGGCTTCACGCCAGCAGCTGGAGTGGGACTGCAGGTCACAGCCTGTGTGCCTGGTGCCGGCTGCTGAACAGTGGTGAGGGTCTGTATCCCCCCCCAGCCTGTTGTGCATGGGGTGTGCATGTGTATTCACCAGCAAACTTCGAGCTGGACCAGCCGGGAGCAGGGAGGCCTCAGGACCAGGCCAGGTTATCAGGTGGGCGGGGGTCTGTGCTGGTCTATTATATAATAGAATATACAAAATAAATTATGCACAACGCAATTGCTCACCACCTACTGACTGATGCCCAGCCAGTTCCTGAGCAGCGGTTGCCGCTCCCTGGTCAACTCCCCCGAGTTTATATACTGAGCATGATGTCATATGGTACGCAATATCTCTTTGGCCAGTCTGGGTCAGCTGTCCTGGCTGTGCCTCCTCACAGCTTCTCACTGGCAGGGCATGAGAAGCTGAAAAGTCCTTGACCAGTGTAAGCACTGCTTAGCAACAACTAAACCATCAGTGTGTTATCAGCATTATTCTCATCCTAAATCCAAAACCCAGCACTATACCAGCTACTAGGAGCTAACTTAACTCTATCCCAGCCAAAACCAGGACAGGCAGGTACTTGAAAGGAGGGTGGAGCATTTCCAAAGTCACCTCAGTGACTCAGTTATGCCTGGGCGTGACATGAACCACTCTCCAGCCTCCTTTCCTTGTGCTGGCTGGGTCCCCACAGCCTCCCCTGGGATACAAAAGCCCTCATTTCCCTGCAGATACCTGGATTTAGCATTTTCCCTTTGGAGGACTCTGCCTTGGGCAAGCTCTCCATTTGTGGGGCTCCAGTCACTGCCCACCCCAGGCACACACTGTCCATGGAGATCTCCCAGGCTCTCCAGGCTGCTCCAGACTCCCCTCCTTAAGGACATCACCCTCATGTCGCATGTGGGGCAGCCCTGGGTATGTAACGTAGCGAGAATTCACCACATCCACTGTCATTAAACACCGACGGGTTAGTCTTAAATCCAGCTCTTGTTCTCTAAACGGTCACAATGTGACATGGAGCCCTTTGATCCAGGCCTTTTGGGGGAGCGGTTGCTCATGCCTGATCTTGGCACCAGCACTGAAAGAGCCAAGTCCTCAGGAGTGCACTGGGGAGATCCCATTTTATTAGAGAGAGGCTATGAGAGAGCCAACTCTGACCCAATGTTAGACAGACGTTTACACAAGGTTCAGGTGAGACAGAGCAGGTTCATTCCTCAGCAGATGTGAGCTGAATCTAAACCTTTGTGTAGGAATGTAATAACCACAAATAACAATGATGATGACCGCAATAATAATAAATTTAACAATGATGGTGATGCTAATGCTAATAATGGTATAGCAAGTTAAAAAAAAACTCCAACCAAACCCAAAGAAAAAGCCTGGAATGGGATAGGATGGGAGTCATTTGTGGAGGGTGATGGGAAGCTTATCGCTAATCAGAAACATCCATGAAATCCCTTTCCTAATACCATCCTTGAGTTCCTTGTTCCTCATGCTGTAGATGAGGGGGTTCAATGTTGGAGGCACCACTGAGTACAGAACTGCCAGCACCAGGTCCTGGGGTGGGGAGGAGATGGAGGAGGGCTTCAGGTAGGCAAACATGGCAGTGCTGATAAACAGGGAGACCACAGCCAGGTGAGGGAGGCACATGGAAAAGGCTTTGTGGCGTCCCTGCTCAGAGGGGATCCTCAGCACGGCCCTGAAGATCTGCACATAAGAGAAAAGAATGAACACAAAGCAGCTGAATGCTAAAAAGACACCAGCCACAAAAAGCCCAACTTCCCTGAGGTAGGATTCTGAGCAGGAGAGCCTGAGGATCTGGGGAGCTTCACAGAAGAACTAGTTCAGGCCATTGCCTTGGCAGAGTGGTAGTGAAAATATATTGGCAGTATCCAGCACAGCATTGAGAAAACTACCGCCCCAGGCAGCTGTTGTCATTTTGACACAAGTCCTGCTGCCCAAGAGCGTCCCATAGTGCAGGGGCTGGCAGATTGCAACATAGCGGTCATAGACCATGACAGTAAGAAGATGCAATTCTGCTGAGATCAAGAATAAAAAGAAAAAAAACTGGGCAGCACAGCCTGCTGGTGTCCCAGAGGGAATTGGCCATGGATCTGGGGAGAGTGGTAGAGATGAAGCCCAGGTTGAGGAGGGAGAGGTTGAGGAGGAAGAAGTACATGTGCGTGTGGAGGCGGTGGTCGCAGGCTACGGCGGTGATGATGAGGCCATTGCCCAGGAGGGCAGACAGGTAGATGCCCAGGAAGAGCCAGCAGCGCAAGAGCTGCATCTCCCACGTGTCTGCGAATGCCAAGAGGAGGAACTGGGTGATGGAGCTGCTGTTGACATCTGGTGCCTCTTGGCATGGGGGCCTGTTGAAGGAGGGAAAGAGAGTGAAGAGTTAGGACAGACACCTCTGAGCAAAACCTACTCCATTTCTCACAGAAAATCCCCACACTGCTTCTGTCCTTTCAGAAAAGCCTTTGTGCGGCTCCCTTTCCCTTGAGCTCTGGTGCTGGCTGAGGCTGCCAGGAGAGCAGGGACTCTGCTGAGGGCTCTGGAGGAATACCTGCCCTACAGCAATTGGTAAATAGGAACATGGCTGATCTTAGTTTAAATCCGCTTGTGATAGCAAAGAGCTTTTCAGCATTGTTGCTCCCACTGCACCCCACTGCAGAGCAGAGCTGAGGGAATTTTGTAGGTTTTACTTTGTCCTAGTTGTCCCACCACACTTGGTGAGTGTTTTCTTAAGGCAGAAATCCTTGGCATTTCTGCTGTGCTCCAAGTCAAACGGTGTGGGTCCTTGGAGGCAAAGGGGCTGTCCCTTAGCGCAGTGAGGACAGCTGGTCAGTCCACCCGTCCTGCTCTCAGCTGCCCTGAGCTGGCAGCTCTTTGAGCTGGAAGATGATCACACCCCAATGTTCCCCTGAGAAGAACCTGGGCACTGCTGGGAGCAGAGGAATCCAGTTTGAAAGTGCAGGTCAAGAAACCACTCACATGGTCCCAGAGCGCCTGAGGAGGATCTCAGCTCTCTGTTCTGTGCCAGGGACACAGAGGGCTCATTTCAGTTGTCGACGTACACCATTCAGCAGCATTTCCATGGCCTTTTTCAAGCAGTTTAGAGCTATGTAAACTTATTACTCCTTGAAAGATATTTTCACTTGCAGAACTTGGGGAGTTAAATGGCTACGTTCTCACCAAGATAATGACCCCTAGCAGAGATTACTGAGTTGCAGAGTAAATTGATATAAATAAAACCGACTGAAAGACCCTTCCTGCTGAATAGTGGTGTCTGGATGACACTTTGCAGTGACACCGAGCACGCCTTGTGCTTCAGCAGCCCACAGCCTGCACGAGGACTATCACAGAGAGGATGAATACCAAACACCCCAGCCAGAGCTGGGCCTGCAGAGCTGTGAGAGCCTCCAGTTTCTCAGACCTCCAGACCACGTGAGTGAATCCCTCGCAAAACATAGGGGTAATTAAACTGACGTGAAACACCGGCCCTGTTTGAGCTCTCAGGGCAGTTTGGCTGACCTTCTCGTCCTGGGGAACCTGCAGCTGTCCCAGCACCGCCTGTGCTCACCATCTGACACCGTCACAAGAGGTCCCCTCGCCCTGTGTGTGTGGGACTGCCTACACTTGCACTAGCACTATCTATGTTTTACTCTCGTTCATGACATCCAGCCATAGCATATCTTACTCTCATCTGTGTCCGGGTGTGCAGAAGGAGCATGTCTGCTCCTTTAAGGGTCTCTGGTCAAGGACCTGTTTCAGTACAACAAGGGATGATAAGAAAAGGAGGAAGCCATGGACAAGAACATAGAGGGACACAAACGTGACCGTCAAATGATAAGGGAGGCAGGGATGGGGGCCAAAGCTGGTCAGTGACACAGATGAAGGCATGTGAGAGGGTGAGAGGGTTTATTCCAGCAAGTTTATCTGATGAGGGACCTTGTTAATTGGGGAACCAAGAGAAAAAGGGGAAACCAGAAGCAAAATTTACTGAGACAAAGACTTGACAAAACAAACGTGGAGTCAAT
>NW_028121109.1:0-37733 GCF_965183815.1 Platalea leucorodia
ACCAAAACATCAGTCAATCAACATTATTCTCATCCTAAACACAAAACACAGCACTACACCATCTACTAAGAAGAAAATTGACTATCCAGGCTGAACACAGGAAATGCCTCCTCCTCCAATTCCATCTTCTTTCCTCTTCTTCCCACCTCTTCCCTCAGCCTTTTCCTTTTTCTTGACTCCTGTGCCTACTACTTTTTTGCCTTCTGTCCTACTGTAAAATCCTCTTGCCTCCCTTTGCCTCCTCATGCTTCCTTCTCCTTCTTTCTCTCCTACCCCTCTTCTGCCTTTGTGTTGCTCTCTCTTGCCTCCTCCTCTTCCTGTTCCTCTTGATCCCCGTTAAATCATGATGCTTTTTCCTTCTCTTCCTCCACAGCCTCCTCAAGCCTCCTCTTCCCTCCTCTGCCATCCTACGGACTACTTCTCTTCTTCCTCTTGCCTTTTCCTACTCAGCCTCCCTTGCCTCTTCCTCCTCTTTGCTCCTCTCTAAGCCTCAGAGGCTCCTCTTTCCTCCTCCTCCTTGCGCCTCCCATTGCCTCCTATTGCCTCCTCCTCCTCGCGCCTCTTCTGCCCTCCTCGCGCCTCCTCCTTTTCTGCTTTTGCTTGCCTCCTCCTTCGTTTGCTTTCTGCCCTGCTCTCACCTCCTCGCGCCTCCTCTTTTGCCCTCCTCCTGCTCTCGCCCATTGCCTCCTCCTCCGCCTCCTCTTGCCTCCTGCTACCTCACCTCGCATCCTCGCCTCTCCTCCTTTTCCGCTTTTGCTTGCCTCCTCCTCCTTTACCTTCTACCTCCTGCACTGCCCTCCTCTTGCCTCTCCTTTTTGACTCCGCCTCGCGCCTCCTCGCGCCTCTTGGGCCATCCAGCTGCCTCCTCCTCACGCCTCCTCCTGCCGCCTCACCTTGCCTCCTCTTGCCTTTCCCTTCTCTTCTGCTGCAGCCTCTGACCGCCTCCTCTTCCCACACCTTGCCTCCTCTTGCCTTTCCCTTCTCTTCTGCTGCAGCCTCCGACCGCCTCCTCTTCCCACACCTTGCCTCCTCTTGCCTCAGTCTCCTCCTCCTCCTCTTTTCTTCACCTCACACCCTTTTGCCTTCTCCTTTGCCTCCTTCTCTTCCTCTTCCTTCTACTCCTTCCTCTTACGGCCTCTTGCCTTTGCCTCCTCCTGCTTTCTCCCATTGCCTCCTCTTCCATAGTCCTCTTCTCCCTGCCACCCTTGTTCTTACTGTTACACTCACTGGTGTGGGGGGTGAGGATTCAAATGCAGCTCAGACACCAACACTGCGTGTGCTGTCATGCACATATGGCCATGGAGGAAAAGCATCCAGCTCGCACCCTGTTCACCTGTGGGGCTCTGGGGACTGCAGTGTGTGCGGCTGGCACTGATCTCACCCTCCCTTCAGGACATAACAAATTCAGGAGAGTTGACTCTGTCCTTGGGAGGTCCTGCTGGGCTGCAGGCTGCCCTCCTGTAGGGCACAGCTCTCCCAGGGCATCGCTATGTTTTTCAGGATCCCTGTGGAGAAGACACCTCGGTGCTAAGGCCATTGAAATGCTGGTGGGTGGCTGCATGTGGGCAGCTGTAATGAGTCTTCTGTGTCCCTGTTTGGGAGGGCAGAGCTGAGATCCTCCTAAGGTGCGATGAGATGGGGTGAGGGCTTTGGGAATCTGCACTTGGAAACTGGATTCCCCTGCTCCCAGCACTGGCCTCTTTCTTTTGGGGGAAGTCTCATGTGCGATAGTCCTCCAGGTGGAAGAGCTGCCAGCACAGGGCAGCTGAGAGCAGGGCTGATGGACAGAGCGGCTGTCCTCGCTCTGCACTTGGGTCTTGCACTTGGGTCACAACAACCCTATGCAATGCTACAGGCTGGGGGAAGAGTGGCTGGAGAGCTGCCTGGCGGAAAAGGACCTGGGGGTGTTGGTCGACAGCTGCCTGAACATGAGCCAGCAGTGTGCTCAGGTGGCCAAGAGGGCCAATGGCATCCTGGCTTGTTTCAGGAATAGTGTGGCCAGCAGGACCAGGGAGATGGTAGTGCCCTGTACTCGGCACTGGTGAGGCCGCACCTCAAACCCTGTGTGCAGTGTTGGGCCCTTCACTACAGGAAGGACATCGAGGTGCTGGAGCATGTCCAAAGAAGGGCAACGAAATTGGTGAAGGGTCTAGAGCACAAGTCTTATGAGGAGTGGCTGAGGGAGCTGGGGTTGTTTAGCCTGGAGAAGAAGAGGCTGAGGGGAGACCTTATTGCTCTCTACAACTACCTGAAAGGAGGTTGTAGCCAGGTGGGGGTCAGTCTCTTATCCCAAGTAACAAGTGACAGGATGATAGGAAACGGCCTCAAGCTGTGCCACCACAGATTTAGGTTGGGTATTAGGAAAAACTTTTTCACTGAAAGGGTAGTCAGGCATTGGAACAGGCTGCCCAGGGATGTGGTTGAGTCTCCATCCCTGGAGGTATTTAAAAGATGGGTAGATGTGCTGCTTGAGGACATGGTTTAGTGGGGGACTTGACAGCGCTAGGTTAACGGTTGGACTCGATGATCTAAAGGGTCTTTTCCAACCTTAACAATTCGATGATTCTATGAAAACAAAATTCCCATTTTTTCTGCTCTGCAGTAGAGTGATTTTGAAGTGACAATGCTGAAAATGTCTGCGATATCACGAGTGGATTTAATGTGTAGTCACTCTGAGTTCCTATTTACCCACTGCTGTAGGGCAGGACTGACCCCTGCAGAGCCCCCAGCAGAGCCTCCTGCTCCCTGGGGCACCCTCAGCCAGCACCAACCAGAGCTTATGAAAGGGACCTGCCAAAGACCTTCCTGAATGGAGAGAGAGACTTTTTGGGAGGAGGGGTTCTATGAGAAATGTCTTTTATTTTGCTCAGAGAAATCTCTCCTAACTTTTCGCTGTCTTTGTCCTCTAGTACAGTCCTCCATGCCCAGAGGCAGCAGATGCCCAACAGCAGCTCCATCACCCAGTTCCTCCTCCTGGCATTTGCAGACAAGTGGGAGCTGCAGCTCTTGCACTTCTGGCTCTTCCTGGGCATCTACCTGGCTGCCCTCCTGGGCAACGGCCTCATCATCACCACTGTAGGCTGCAACCACCGCCTCCACACCCCCATGTACTTCTTCCTCCTTAACCTCTCTGTTCTTGACTTAGGCTCCATCTCCACCACTGTCCCCAAATCCATGGCCAATTCCCTCTGGGACATCAGGGACATCTCCTACGCAGGATGTGCTGCCCAGCTCTTCCTGTTTTTCTTTTTGATTTCAGCAGAGTATTGTCCCCTCACCATCATGGCCTACGACCGCTACGTGGCCATCTGCAAACCCCTGCACTACGGGACCCTCCTGGGCAGCAGAGCTTGTGTCCACATGGCAGCAGCTGCCTGGGGCACTGGGTTCCTCTATGCTCTCCTGCACACTGCCAATACACTTTCACTATCCCTCTGCCGAGGCAATGCTGTGGACCAGTTCTTCTGTGAAATCCCCCACATCCTCAAGCTCTCCTGCTCAGATGCCTACCTCAGGGAGATTGGGCTTCTTGCGGTTAGTGACTTTGTGGCCTTTGTGTGTTTTGTTTTCATTGTGCTGTCCTACGTGCAGAACATCAAGGCTGTACTGAGGTTTCCCTCTGAGCAGAAAAGGCACAAAACCTTTTCCACGTGCCTCCCTCACTTGGCTGTGGTCTCTCTGTATGTCACTTCTGGCACGTTTGCCTACCTGAAGCCCCACTCCATCTCCTCCCCATCCCTGGGTCTCGTGGTGGCAGTGCTGTACTCAGTGGTGCCTCCAGCTGTGAACCCCCTCATCTACAGCATGAGGAACCGGGAGCTCAAGGGCGCCTTATGGAAACTGATCCAATGGGTGCTGTTTCAATGACAATAAACTGCCTCTGCTCCTCTACATGTTTCCCAGACGAAGAGTCTGTTTTTTTCACTCATGATAATTCTTCGTAGAGATACTTTTCTGGGTTTATCCTGCTTCTGTGGAGGTTTGATCCTGTTGTATCTGACCCTTGCACAACACTGTCTCAAATGTGGCCTGTCAGATTGCAGCTCTTCTGTTAAAGGTGATCTCCTGGGTGCAGTGACTGAAGGCTGGGCTCTTCTTCCAAGGTTGCTTCCAAGAAAATGTCCAAGGAATTGGCCTTTTAAAATTTCTGTTCTTGCGTTCTCAGTGGTTTTGGGGTTAAATGCATGGTAACACTGGTTTCCATTGGATCAAAAGTTCTGGTTGTAAAGGCTCTCTTCTTGGCAATGGCAGTGGAGATGGTCCATCAGCTCCCCATTATTACCTCAGGTTGCTTCATGTCTGACAGGACTGATGGCATGTACCAGACACTCTGGAAATGAATTTGGAGGGGTCAGGAGACGATGGGGATTCATCACATAACTCAGGTGGGGCTGGAATGAATGCAGACTCAGAAGGTGAAATGTCATCAAGGGTAAAAAGTCCTCCAAAAGTAAAGCTCTAAATTGATGTATCCACGAAGAAGGACTCTGCAGTGCCATGGGAGTCAGTGGGGACTCAGCAGGCACAGGGAAGGGAGAGTGGAGAGCTGCAGAAGCTGCTTGAGGACCCCCAGGGCCAGGACTCTGGAAAATTGTTGCAGACCAGTCCCACACACTGGCCATTTCCATCTCTGGCCATACACCCCAGCCCTCAGGAGGGACCTTTGCTGCATGGTCACCCCCATCCTCCTCTGGGGCTCAGTCATACTTAACCCCATTGCCATTATTAATAAAATGGAAACTCATTTCCTACTGACACTCGTTTCACACCAAAATCCACAGCTCTTGCCACAGCTGGACTCTCAGCCAAGCCCGCTCTCAGACAGCTCCAGCTGGATCAGCTGCTTATCGCCTTGTCATGAAAAATATTGAAAATTTCCATTGAATGAGATCCCAAGTCAGAGGATTGGTTTACATTCTGTTTACAGCCCAAAGCACCCCATGCTCTGCAGATATCTCATTGCCTTATCTCTGGCCAGAAACTTCCTCATTTCAACATCTGACTATTGCCTATTATTCTCCTGCCATACAATATGTTTACAAGACCTCCCCATGGGGACTGGCAGGTCACAATGAGGGTCCCAAGGCCTTCCATTCTGCACATTGAACAAGGCCCTTTCCTCCACTTTCTCCTCCCAGGCAAATGCTCCAGCCCCTGAGCAGCTCAGTGACTCTCCACTCAACTCGCTGCCAGTTACCAACACCTCCCTTGCTGTGCTGGTGATCTCTGGCCAAGAGCCCAGCAGCCCCACAGGCGCTCCCTCCCTCCTCCCCTTCCCCAGTGGGGGCCCAAAAATGGAAACGGTTGTGTACAGGTGGTCTAAGGAGCGATGAGCAGGGGGAGACAATCACTGCCCTCACTCTTTTGGTGAGACTCCAGGACTCTGCTGGCTGCCTTGGCTACCAGGTCGTACCAGACTGTAATGGCCTAACGTGGGTACAAGGCTATCGAGGGAGACCATGCCAAAAGCCTTGCTGGAGTGGAGGTAAAGGACATCCACTGTTCTCCCCTCGTGCATAAAAGCAGTTCCTTCATCAGGAAGGCCATCAGGTTGGTGAGGCAGGATTTACCCTTGGCTAATCCATGCTGACTGCATTTGGACACCTTCTGCTCTTTGAGGTGCCCAGCAATGTCCCCCAAGAGCACTCAGGGGAAGGCTCACTCCTCCCCCAAGTGAGCTTGTACAGCCTGGCGTTCCCGGGGTTGCACTTTTGGCCTCTTTCAACGATGGGTGCAACATTGGCTTGTCCTCACTCCCAAGAGACCTCTACCAGTCCCGTGGCCTTTCAAAAGGGGTATTCCAATGAAATATCAAACTTCCAGTGTCACTTCATTACCACTATTCTGCTCGTTATATGGTGTATTGAATTTAAATTAAAATTAAAATTAAATTGAATTTATTAAAAGAAATTAAAATTATTTATGTAAATTTAATTTTTATCTTTCATATATTTTCACCTTTCTTGATAGAAGAACCGTTTCTAACATCATCTTTTCACAGGAACACTGCCTAGACAAAAGCCCTTTCCCTTAATCTCCTGTTTTCTCCTCCCCTTACTCTTGGTTCATTCAGATTCCTCTCACCCATCCAGTTGCTGCTTTGACATCAGGGACTTAAAAGTTTTCCTCTCTTTCAGAGGTCTAATTGTCTCCTTAGCCAACTCTTTAATTATGTTTATATCTCTCTTCTTTGGATCTGCCTACCTGAAATAGTTCTCCTAAGATTATCCCCTGTAGAAAGGCAACCTCATTAGAGGCAGCTTGGACTTAGCAGATGCTTGCAGAGTCGGTTTTCTTTATGGAACTTGACCATGCTTGACTTTTCCTTTGCTTGCAAATAGGAAAAACCCTTCTGTGCCTGTGTGCAGCCAGGTCTCTAAGGAGAGCAGGGGGGAGATGGTGCAAAGGAGCTGTACCATCCAGCTGCAGAGATCAGTGGAGAAGTCTGCTGTAAGGAAAGGTCCCAGGTGGGCAAGGAGAGAAATGGTGGGGTTGGGGAGGTGAGGTGGGAGGTTGTCAGAGCTCAAGGGACAGCTTCTCCCTTCAGTGTAATAATCTCTCCTTCAGTGTAATAATAAATTACACCCTTGAAAATAAAACCTTATGTTTATTAGAAGCTCTTTGAAATCTTTCCCCATAACTATGCTAGGAAACAAGTCCAATTATCTGTACAACTCCTGAAGACCTGAAGAAAATGACAGGAAGAGACATGGCTCGTTAGGGCTTGCTTTCTTTCAATGAGCCCCATGGAGTATTTGTGCTGAGTCCTTGAACTTCAGGTACTGAGAAGAGATTGCACAAACCTCTCCAAGAGTCAGCATCACAAGCAAAACCCAAAGTACCTTGAAGTATTAATAAGCCCCACTGAGGGCCATTACTGGCAAAGCCTCCCCAGGGACTCGTTAGAGCAGAGAATTGGAGGCCAGGATTGCAGGCAGGCAAAGGGAATGTGCAGGCAGCTCAGCTGCTGAGAAAACCCTGGCTTTGTTTTATGAAGCAGAAAGGCCAAGCGCTGACCCCCAGCCCCGGGGAAGGCAGGTCCTGTCCCTCACGCATTGCTCAGGGCTCTTCCTGGGGCAGTGGGATGTGGGGGGGTGATGCTGAGTGCAGGACAAGGCTATGACAGCTCCCAGCCTTACTGGGGGTGTGCAAGGAGGCAATGAGGCCCCCACTGCCTTAGGACAACATGTCTCCTCATAGGCCTTGGTGGCAGAGACGATTGCCATAGTTAAAGGGAACAGCCTTGGGTTCTCTTGGCCACTTCCAGCCTTGCCAGTGCTCTTTGCCATCTCCACCACAGCTTGTCCTACGCTGTCCCACAGCTGCCTCTTTTGCCCTGCAGGCTGCAGACACCCATCTCGCTTCCTCACCCTGCTCTCACCCTGCCATTTCCATACATTCACTGACAGCTGTGCACTCTCACACTCTGTTCCTTGAAACACAAGGAGATGGACTGACCTCATACTCCTTCTGGAGGACTTCATGTACCACAGCACTACCCTCGGAGTGACATTTCTTCCTCCTCATGTCCAATCTCCACCATCCAAGCTGCACTGTGCGGCAGTGTTTCTCTCTCCTGCTCTTTCTTACCTCCAAGGAAAGCTCCACCATCTGGGAAATAACCCTTCAAACAGGCATTGAAAACCATAAGCCTTCTTGCAGCCCTTCATCTGACCAGACAGAAGTAACCTCACCATGATCTTCCAAGGCTGTGAGCCTTTCTGCTTCTCGGATAGACATGACGGAGCTGTGTGCCTGCTGCTGTCCCATCCTGTACTCAGGCAGAAGAGACAGGACAGCCAAAATACAAGCCCCCTTCCTGCACTGAGCCTAGGTCCTTCGGCAGAGGGGGGTCTCACAGCCAATGTGCCAACCAGATGCCTTCTGCTGGCCTGTCAGAGACACTGGCAGAGGTGAGTTTAGAAGCACATATCCCAGCCATGAGTCAAGGGCTGACCTATCGGCGGTTTCAGGAAGAAGTGACCTCACAGTGCCTTTCCCAGACACATTCCTCCTGTTGGCCTCTCACCTCCAGAGGCAGAAGTGACCTCACAGCCCCCTTCACAGCCATTGGCTTCCTACTGGATTATGAGGTCCTGAGACACAATTGACCTCATGATACCAGCCGTCCTCCTCCTTGTCGCTCAGTATGTGAGCAGACAGAAGTAAGCTTGTTTCACCAAATTTATCTAATGGCTTTCCTATAAACAATTTGAGCAGAGAAATGTTCCTCGGAGGAACTGCTGCATTTATACTGGTGCATTTTATACCTCTACTTCAGCTTCTCTCTTTTTTCCTTCATCCTCTGTCTTTTCTGTCTTCAAAAAGCTCTCCAAGGAAAAAAGTCATTGAATCCTAGAATAACTCAGCTTGGAAGAGACCCCTGAACATCACCTTGTCCAGCTATCCTACTCAAGGCAGGGTGAACCCGATGAGGTTGTGGAACGGGTCTGCCCAGTTTGGCATCATCCACAAAGGAGATGAAAAGGCACTCCGGCACATTATCCAGGCAGTTAATGAAGACACTCCAGAGTGTTGGCCCCAGTGCTTGCACTGAGGGATGCCACTGGGAACTGGCCACCAGCAGGACTCTACCACTGCTGACATTTGGGCTGGATCCACCAGCCACCTTCCCACCCACTACATCACCCCCTTCTTCAGTCCAGATATCACCAATCCGGCTATAAAGAGACTATGGGAAACCATGTCAAAACCCTTGCTAAGGTTCAGGTATAAAACAGTCCCTTCTTTCCCCTACCTACACAGGTTCGGCAATGCCTTTCTTGTCCTACAAGTACCTGGAAATGGCTGCAGCAGTATTTGGCCCATCCCCTTCCCAGGGACTGAGGTGACGTTGACCAGCCTATAACTCTCCCAGTCCTCCTTCTTGCACTTCTGGCAGAAAGGTTTGGTGTCTGCCTTTTCCAAGGACCCCAGAACCTCTCTGATGGCTCTGGCACCTTTGAGGGCACAATCCAGAAAGGGTGACGAGACCAGCAGGAGCATTTGCAATGAGCCTGTCTGAGGCAGCTGAGATGAATCTCCCTGGGCCAGTGGGGTTTGTTCCTGGAGTCACACACAGAAATGGCAGGGCCCTGTGAGGTGCCCATATCTCAGCTGGCCTCATGCACTCCTCCTACACACAGGGGTGTTCAGAGGCATGAGCCCTTCCCTTGCACGTGCGGAGGCAGGGCACTGCAGCAGGAATAATGGCTCTCTGGCCTCCTGCTGCCACTGCCAGAGGCTGGGAGGCACCTCAGCTCTGTGGTGTATCGCCCTGCTCTGCACCTGTCTGAGATGCCCCTCGGCATGAGGAATGGACACAGGGACCTCGGTTCACAGGAGCACATCCCACTGCTGCATTCAGGAGGTTTCCCAGGGGACATTACTCTCAAAGTGAAGTGACCTCGAGGCCCTGTCTGTCCCACTGGCCTTCATGGCACCTCTAGGAACAGCTGATGGCATTTGGGCTCACTCGGATTCATCTCCCCACACACACACGGTGTGCATGCTTCAGTCTCCTCTGTACAATGCAAACATGGAAGTCTGACCTACTCCTTTGGTGTCCTTCCATGGAGGGACAAAGAACCTCCCTGAGTTGGAGTGAGAGGCCAGTGCTGGGAATGGTGGTTGCAAGGGGCTGGTCTGTGGCCATTGCCCTGGGGCTCCTTGCCCAGGGTGTCAGGCAAACACGGGCACAGACCAGACCCTGCTCTGCTGGTCCTTCCAGTCTGTCCCTGGAGGCCTGGCTGTGCGAGGGACACTGCTGTGTGCCCCAGCCCTGCACACTCACACGCTTCACTTGTTCAGTGGTGTTTTCCTCACCAGGGCACTTTCTTGAGCTTGCTCTTGACAGCAACTCTGAAAGAAGACCTAAGCCTTCAGGCACTGCCTTGAGGAGGTCACCCTTCTTTATGGAAATGCTGTTATGGAGGCCAGCTCTGTCATGGAAGTGCCCATTGCCTGTCCCTGCCTGCGGTCACAGGACGACCACACAGCACGACTGTCACCAAGCTGCCATAGTACTCCAGCCTTACACCAAGGCAAGGGATCAGGAAGAGAGTGTGGAAGTGGCAAGAGAACAGCCCTGGAAGACCAAGTGCTGGTGCTCCCTGGCAGTGCTGCCATGCCGGGACTCTTTTCTGCTCCACCCATGCACACAGGAACTGTCCCTGCAGCTCCTCCCTGCAGCTCCAAAAAAGCCTTGGGGGAAGGATATCAGGAAGAAAAAAAAAGTCATTGAATGGCCCTTTATTATGTTTAAATACACAGAGAGCAGAGCTGCTCATTTACACAGCCACTTCTTCGGAAAAAAAAAGGAACCAGTGAATTAGGAAGGGGATAACAACATTATCACAATTAAACCATGACCAGCTGCTAGGCAGAAGATGATGGGAAGTTTATTGCTCCAGAAGAACATCGACTTACCAGTTTCCACACTGCACTCTTGAGCTGCTGGTTCCTCATGCTGTAGGTGAGGGGGTTCACTGCTGGAGGCACCACCGAGTACAGAAATGACACCACAAAGTCCAGGGATGGAGAAGAGATGGAGGGAGGCTTCAGGTAGGCAAACATGTCAGTGCTGACAAACAGGGAAACCACGGCCAGGTGAGGGAGGCACGTGGAAAAGGCTTTGTGGCGTCCCTGCTCAGAGGGGATCCTCAGCACGGCCCTGAAGATCTGCACGTAGGACAGCACAATAAAAACGAAACAGCTGAATATTACTAAGATACTGACCACAATAAGCCCAACCTCCCTGAGGTAGGAGTGTGCGCAGGAGAGCTTGAGGATGTGGGGGATTTCACAGAAGAACTGGTCCACAGCGTTGCCTCGGCAGAGGGGGAGTGAAAATGTATTGGCTGTGTGCAGGAGAGCACAGAGGAACCCAGAGCCCCAGGCAGCTGCTGCCATGTGGACAGAAGCTCTGCTGCCCAGGAGGGTCCCGTAGTGCAGGGGTTTGCAGATGGCCACGTAGCAGTCATAGGCCATGATGGTGAGGGGACAATACTCTGCTGAAATCAAAAAGAAAAACAGGAAGAGCTGGGCAGCACATCCTGCGTAGGAGATGGCCCTGGTGTTCCAGAGGGAATTGGCCATGGATTTGGGGACAGTGGTGGAGGTGGATCCCAGGTCGAGGAGGGAGAGGTTGAGGAGGAAGAGGTACATGGGGGTGTGGAGGTGGTGGTTGCAGGCTATGGTGGTGACGATGAGGCCGTTGCCCAGGAGGGCAGCCAGGTAGATGCCCAGGAAGAGCCAGAAGTGCAAGAGCTGCAGCTCCCGCATGTCTGCAAACACCAGGAGGAGGAACTGGGTGATGGAGCTGCTATTGGACATCTGCTGCCTCTGGGCATGAACACTGTCATAGGAGGAAAAGAAAGTGAGAAGGCAGGGGAGACTTATCTGAGCAAAATCAAAGCCATTTCTCATACACACAGACACCCTTTTCCAGTTCTAGGAGAGCTTCCTTCAGCTCTGCGGCTGGAGCCCTGGTTGGTGTTGGCTTAATGTGCCATGAGGAGCAGGGCCTCTGCCCGCTGGCTGCCGAGAGGTCAGCCCTGCTCTGCAGCAGTGGGTTCATGGGAAGAGTGGGGGCAGGGGCCAGTCCTGGTGTTCGACCTTGTCTCATGAAACCGCTCCTAGTGCAGAAGGGGCTGTCAGCATCTGCACTCCCAATGATAAGGAACTGAGGTGGCAGAAGGCAGGTTGAGAGGTTGGGGTTTTTGACAGCTCCTGCTCCCCTCCCACCCTGGGGAGTGTTCTTGGATGTCAGAAAGCCTCAGCATTTCTGCTGCACTCAGGGAGAAGAGAGGGAGTCCTGCGAGGCAAGAGGAGTACCTGTGGCTTAGTGCAGAGTGAGGGGAGCTGGTCTGGCTCCCAGCTGCCCTGGGCTTGCAGCTTTCTGAGCTGGAGGGTGATCACACTCCCATATTACCCTGAAAAGCCACCAAGCACTGCTGTGAACAGAGGGATCCAGTACAGACCACTAAATGTCTCACCCTTTCCTCAGGTCTCAGCACCCCACTTTTAGCCGAGGACGCACATGGCTCTTTGCACAAACCCATCAGCATGTTCTCTGTCGTAGCATCTCTGATCTTCTCCATTGGGCTTCCAGAAAACACAAAGTTGTTATAGGACATGTTTGCATGCTGGAGGGAAGCTCACACCTTGGAAGGAATCCTCAAGGCAATAGCCAAGTGTCCTAATGATGGCATTTGAGTGAGGGAGATTGAGCTCATTCCCCAGCCCCACAGACTGCACTGCCCACAGCCTCACAGGTGAGATGAAAGCTGGGACATGTGTTGCCATGGACACACCTGCATGAAAGGACCCACAAGATCAGTGTGTGACTCTGCAGCTGAAACTCCACCTCCCCAGAGAGCCTGGAAGCAAGAACAAGATAACAATAGCACTCACACAGACAAGTGGAGAAAGAAGGGAAAATACAGTGGCCGAGAGAGGCCAGGGCAGAGGCATTGGGGCACTCAGACAGTGTTCCCCTTCCCCAGCTGTGCACGCCACCTCCCAGACACCACCATTGCCGGGCAGCTGCTCTCAGCCCCTGCGCTCTGCAGAGGGAAGTGGGCCCGTGGCTGCAGAGCTGCACCACGGCTCTGCTGGAGCTCTGGCTGCAGAGGAGGTGGTTCACGCCTTGGAGCCCCCAGCCCTGAGGGCAGAGGCTTTGGTGGGTGGGAGAGGAGGCAAGGGGGCTTGCTCAGAGGAAGGGGTCTGCATTGGAGGGGATGATACGGAGGTTTCTGAATTCTCCCTCCCACAGCATTTCTGGTTTTAGTTTTGTCTCATTCCCAGATCATCTCCCTGCTGCCTGGAGATCCTCACCCTGGGAGGTGTTTCCCTGTCCCATGGCTTTTCCCTGCAAGTGGTGACAAACCCCCTCCCAACCTCTGTGCACTCACCCTGGCCCCACAGAAACCTGCCTGTTTGCAGGGCACTGGCTGGGTGCATGTTCCTGTTTGCAGGTGGAAAAGGGCAGGTCAGAAGAACCCTGAGGGGTCCAGCAGAGGTGATGCTGGTGCTGTCCATAGGCAGAGCAGTGGCTGAGGGCACGTTACGTGGCTTCTGACAGACCTACTGATCACTCAAAATCACAGTTCAGGAGTCTCAGTGACTTATTGAAACTTCAGAGTTCCTTCTCCATTTATCGTTTTCTCTCCCCCTCCCAACCCTCCTGGAACAGGAAACTATAAAGACACACTCAGGAAAGCTCCTTATCTTTCTAGTAATCCCTGCCTTGATCTTCTCCTTGAGATATCCGCTTGGAAATATTCTGGGGGTGATGTGGACCTGTGAGCCGCCCTGACCCATGCAGCACCCTCTCAACAGCAGAAGGGCCCTGCCTTGCTGGGGGCTGCTCCTTCCACCCACAGCTTCTCCCTGCAGCACCATGGTGAATTCTTCGGACAGGCTGAGTGCTGACTCTGGCAGGCGGCAAAGTCCCTGCCCCAGCACACAGTGCCATGGGGTGCAGGGACCCTGCTCGGAAGGACAGCCCTGGGCACCCCTGGCTGCACACCCACCTTCACACCCCTGCAGCCATCCCTAGGAGAAGACAGCTGTCCTGTTCTGTCCCTCTGATGGTGCAGCAGGGAATCTCTGCTCTCGAGCACATCCTCCTCCTGTACACCAGAGAATCTCTGAGAGTTGTACTTACGTATCTCGCGGCCTGTGCCACACGCCAGCTTTAGGAGATCCCACCAGGATCTGCAGACACAGTGCCCCACAGCCAGAGACTTACTGTCTGTGAAGATTTCTCTCCCGGTGAGCTCTCAGCATCCTTCCACTCTGGGCTGCCTTTAAACTCTCTCTGCCTCGCTCCTCTTCCTCAATGCCTGCAGGCAGTGCCCTCAGCCCTGCTGACCTTTGCAGAGGAGCTGCTCCTGGGCAGAGCTGTCTCTCTGCAGTGCTGCCCACTTGCCATGAGCTGCCTCCATCCCAGGAGCCCAGCCCAGCTCAGCAGCAGAGGCCCAGCCCAAGGCACCACTTTCTCTGCCCCTCTGGGCTCCCTCTAGGTGTCCCTGGGGCTCCAGGGGAACCTGCTGTGAAACAGGCTGAAGGCATCACTCATGTTCCCTCCCTCAGCTGGGGAGAGAAACTTCTTTCTACTCTTTCCAGAGTCAGGTTTAGGTCCTATAATCACTTTGCCTTGTCTCAGCATTAGACAGGACACCCAGACAGTCACAGGGAGGGATTTCCTTTACCCCTGCTGAGGGAAGGGATTCAGCAGGGTCAGCTGAGGCATCTCATCCTGGGTCTGTAGTCCTGGGGCTGGAAGGGCTCTCAGCTCACTCCTATGCAGACCACAGACCCACAGAAGCTGGGATTCCTCTTGCCTCAGTTCCGGTGGGCACAAAATGGGCACCTGCATGTGAGCTCCTTGTCTCAGCTCCCATGGTGCTAATGAAGATGGAGACCAGGAGTGAGCTGTTCAGACACAAACACCTGGCGACATCTGGGGTTCAAGAGGTGGTCCAAGATGTGTGCAGGAGACTGCAAGCTCCAAAGGAGCAGTTCACAGAGACAGGGCAGCATCTGGGGGCATCTTCTTGGAGGCCAATGGGAAATTAATTTGGCCAGGTGGAATGACAGCAGGTGCCCATATTTAGGACAACTCAACCTGTAGATATTTCTTACGTACAGGGCAGCCTCTAGAGGTGTTCAGCTGACCAAATGGAGTCATGCAGCATAGGGAGAGCTCTGTTTCTCTTCACCATCAACTGCATTTTCTACGTGTCCTTCGAGTATAATGTCAGTTTTGTCAAGTGCCTCCCTTGCACTCCAATTGTCTAAGCTAATTCAAGGAAGCTGAATCTTAATTTAATTTACAAATACGTGACTGTAGTGCTACGGGAGATGCCAGGGCTCTGCAGCTGAGATGGACATCACAGGTCCTGTACAGGAACGCCATCCCCATTCAGACTAGTTGTGGGACAGGCATCCCCCAGGGCATCTCAGGCAGATTCAGTGCCTTTGGGTCAATGACTGAAGCGCACCTCTGCTCTGACGCAAGGTTGTTCCCTTCTCTTTCCAGGAGATGCCTGGCAGTGCATGAATACCAAGCACATCACACCAGGGTCTCCACTCATGGGCATTCCCTCCCAAACTCTGCTGCTTCTTCTCTCCCCCATCCTTTAACCATCCCCTCGATGTCACAATCATGGATCAGGCCAATGATTTTCATTGTGCCGGTGTAGAGAACCGGTACCAAATGCGGTTTTGTCTCAACATTGCCGCTGTAGTGCCATCCAGCGTCGTGCTTCGAGAAGACCATCTTGTCCCCAGTTTTGAGAAAGAACAACCTCGTGCGCCTGCGCAGGGACTAAAGGCGCGAAAAGAGCTGAGGCGGGAACAAAAAGGCACGAAAAGAGCAGAGGCGGGGGCAGCACGGCCGTGGTGAACCGCACATACACATTTGTGATCCGCGCATGCGTGGGAGCCCCCATATAAGGAGCGCACATGCCCCGCGGCGGGGGTGGCAGCGGCGCGCGCGAGACCACTCCTTCCGTTCCTGCACCCTCAAGGCTCACCCCCCCCGCTTCGGTCCCCGACGGAGCCCGAGGCCACCGAAGACCCTGCGGAAGATCACCGGACTCGAAGTGGTGGTGACAAACTCCTCCTTCTCCTTCTCTTTCTCTCTCTCTCCCCCCTATTCTTTTCCTCTCCTCCCTTGCCCTCCCTCCTCCCTCCGTTCTCTTCTCCCCTCAAATAAAAGTAAAAGGTTGTACGGCATTTGACCTTGTTTGCGTCTTAATCTCGTCCTTGGGATCGCATCGAAACCTCCCCCGACTTTGGATCGGGACAGCCGGTATCACAGGTTGTCTACAGCCAAGGACACTCTCAACATCACCTCTTCCTTCCTGAGATCAGCTTCAGCTCCACCACAGGCCCTCAGGGCTGCACAGACACAACAGATAACAAACCCCTCTCCTGCTCACACTGCACAGCCCAGCTCTGTTTCTCTCTGGCCGTGGGGAGAGCAGGGATTGCCTTCTTTGTCGGCACCTCGTATCTTCTTTACATTGCCATCTCCCATCCCCTCCTGCATGTCTCTGCTCTGAAGCAAACCCGTTGCACATACAAGGTCTTGGGTGCTTGGCAGCAGATCTTCCTGTTGCAAGTCTGCTCTCAAGCTAAATGTGCCAAAGCTGAGCTGCTGCAGCCCAGACATGCACCAATGCCCTCCGTCTGGGGCACAGACAGGAGGAGCTGGAGCTGTGTGTGCAATCTCTTCATTCCACTTGAAGGGGCTAACAACTGAGGCCTGTTGGGACAGCTCACACCACTGGGGTGCTGTAATGGGTGGGTACAGGATGATCAGGAGGCCAGAAAGGTCAGGAGGGGGTTGCCCTCAGTTGTGAAGGAGCTGCTTAGGTGTGTGGAGCTCCTCTATGGGATGAACAAGGTGGGTGAGCCCTTGTGGGTGAGGGTCAGAGGAGAGGCCGGTAAGGGTGACATTGTTGTGGGAGACAAAGAACCCATGAAAGTCCCCTTGTGGACTTTAATTACCCTGGCATTCACTGGAGTGGGACCACACCAGCACACAAACAGTCCTGGAGGTTTCTGGAGGGTCTTGGGACACAGCTTGCGACACAGGGCTTTATAGCACAGCTGCCAGGTTGGTCAGAAGGGCAGCAGAGCTCAGTACAGCTGGTCTTCAAGGACAGTGCCTTTCAAGTACCAGACTGTGCATACCAATAGCCAGGAAAACAAGCAGAGCTATCAGGAGAGAAGCTTGGGGAAACAGGAAACTCATGGGGAAGCCCCACAGAAAAAAGGAAGCGTCCAAGAGGTGGATGCTAGGATGAAAACAAAGGAGGAATTCAGAAATATGGTTGGTTTGAGAAAAGCCAGAGTCCCCATAGAGCTGACATTTGCAAGGGAGTTCAAGCGCACAATGATGAGCTGGTACTACTTCAGGAACAGTGAAAGAAGAAATGAAGCTCATGTGTGGCCACTGCTGAATTTGCTAAGAGTAGGTGTAGATAGGTGTGAGGTACTCTTGGCCTTTGTCTTCACCAGCAAGGTCTCCCAGTTCCATGTGCCTAAGAGGCAGAACCCCAGAAACCCAGCCATGGATGGGGACCAAGTCAGGAGTTACTTCAGTAACCTCAACCCTTAGTAGTCCATTGGACCAGATGGGATGAATCCAAGGCTGTTGAGGGACCAGGCCAATGTCATAGCAGTACTACTCTGATACATTTTGGAAGGTCATCAGGACTGGAGAAAGGCAAAAGCAAATCTTGCATACATCTCTGGGCAATTCCAGTGGGATCGGTATTTGCAATAGACAGCATGATCCCCAGTCCACAGGTTTGAAGCGGTTCAGATGAAGGGTGGTCTTGCAAAAGTCACCCTCTGTGTCCCCTACTGGCATGGACACTGTTGGTTTCCCTCTCCAGAGAGTGGCAGAGGCTGGATCCCCTTCTCAGGCCAGATTCCTTGCCAGGAAGCCACCGCTAAGGGTGTAGCTTACTGGAAATTCACTCGGCATCCCTTTTAATAGATTTGGTGCTTTTCTGTGACTACACTTTCTGCCCAGAAGGTCATAACAAGACAACAGTTTCATAAGTGATGGTCATAAAGGCCCAGTTATTGCCAAGAAAGCTCACCATGAGCTCTGGAGGGAGCTAGGAGGATTGTAATATTCACCAGGAAGATCCAGGAAGCTCAAGGCCTCTTCTGAAGAGTGAGTGGCCCTGAGCAGCAGTGATTGGCCATGTGTAGGTCTGGGACAGGGGGTCAAGGGAATGTCAGGGAGAAACAAGCTGATGGCTGATGGTGTTAGCAAATCCTTACAACCATGTCTGAAACCAGAAATGGAAAGCAGCGGATGTCTGCAGGTGAAAGAGGAGGAGGAGGAGGATTGTCCTGGGAATACAGCAGGAAGGAAGGTCCCTCCTGTGCCAATCAGGGATGATACAGACACTTCCATCTTGTGTGCATGCCTCAGGCTGGCAGATGGGGAATGCCCACTGCTGGGGGTGGCTGTGCTCAGTCATCCACATGAGCTGACCTTGCTGACCAGCACCCTTGGGTCCAACCTCTCCAGTCCCATGGACTGGTAAGGGTGTGGTTTGCCAGAGAAACCCCTGGCTTGATCCCCATCTACCAGTGGCTGTTCCTTTCCAGAGTCCTGCCTCAAAGCTCAAAGGCCTGGGAGACCTCGCTGGTGGAAACTGAGGCAAGGAGGACATAGATCTATCTACACCTACTCTTACTAAATTCAGCAGTGGTCCCCCATTCTCTCTGTTTCTTCTTTAAGCGTTGCTGATGTAGCAACAACTCATCTTGGTTCGCGTTGCATTCCCTTTCCAGGTTCAACTGAGTTTTTGTAAGGATCATTGCTGTGCTTGAAGGATGCTGTCCTTGAAGACAAGTTGTATCCAGGCACACTATGAAAATGAGCGGTCTGTTCTTTTACTGTATCATCATGGGTGCGATGTGCTTTGTGTTCACACAATGCCTTCAGCTGCTGGGTAGAGGAGGAGCAGACTTTGCCTCTCTGATGGCATCTGATGGCTGATACCTCTGACGGATGGCATCAGTCAATGGCACACAGGCAGCAAATCACACTCCCTGCGATGCCATCTGGGCTGTCTGTCACACACACGCCCTGAATGGGAATTGCTTTCCTGGAGGTCCTCTGCTCTTCCTGCAAGCCCTGGCGTCTCCTGTAGCTCTGTGGGCCTGGATTTGAACAGGACATTGCGTCGCTGCCCTAAATTCTGTTAGGCAAGGTGGGGCTGAACCTGAGACAACTGGCAATGTAGTTAGTGGAGATCTAGTAGCTACAGCGGAAGGAGAAGAGGGAGACTGAGCTCTCCCTATGGCACATCACTCCAGTTGTTCAGACGAATAACTCTGTAAGCTGCCCTGAACATAATAAGTTCAACTGCCCTTCTTTTGGGCATCAGCTCTCATTTCAGAAGGCCAAAGGAAATTCTCAACAGCCTCCAAGAGGATGCCCCCAGATCCTGCCCTGTCTGTATGAGCTGCTCCATTTCAGTTTACAGTTCCCTGCCCATGTCTTGGACCACCCCTGGCACCTCAAATGTCACCAGACATTTGCATCTCACTCCTCGCATCCCTCTCCAATGATGAGCATGGGTGCTGAGACAGGCCGCTCACATGCAGGTGCCTATGTTCTGCACAGCTGAAATGAGGCAAGTGGAATCCCACCTCCGCTGGGTTTGTGGCAGGCATGGGAGGGAGCTGAGTCCCTTTCCACCACCAGGACTACAGACCCTGATTGAGATGCCTTCATTGACTCTGTGAATCCCTTCTTTCAGAAAGTGTAAATTTTGATGTCACTGTCTGTGTGTCTTGTCTAATGATGGGACAAGGAAAGGTGATTCCCATGGCCAAATCTTTTCCTGATAGGAGAAATGACAGTGCTAGGAGTAATTGTCTCCCCTCAGCTGAGAGAGGGAACATCAGTGATGCCTTCAGCAGGTTCCCCTGGAGCCCCAGGGACACCTAGAGGGAGCCCAGAGGGGCAGAGAAAGTGGTGCCTTGGGCTGGGCCTCTGCTGCTGAGCTGGGCTGGGCTCCTGGGATGGAGGCAGCTCATGGCAAGTGGGCAGCACTGCAGAGAGACAGCTCTGCCCAGGAGCAGCTCCTCTGCAAAGCGCAGCAGGGCTGAGGGCACTGCATGCAGGCACTGAGGGGAGAGAAGCCAGGAAGAGAGAGGTTAAAGGCAGTCTGGGGTGCGAGGACACTGAGAGCTCACTGTGGGAGAAATCTTCACATCCCTTGACAAGGTAAGTCCCTAGAAGCAGGGCAGTGAAGCTGCAGTTACTGGAGGGATCTCCAAAAGCTGCTACATCCCACAGCCTGTGGGATCTTTAAGTGTTATTCTCACAGCTTCTCTAGTGTAGAGGAGGAAGGCACATTCCAGAGCAGGTTTTCCCTGCTGCACCATCAGGGGAACAGGGCATGATGGCTGCCTTCCTCTGGGGGTGACTGCAAGGGTGTTAAGCCAGGTGCACAGCCAGGGATGCCCAGGGCTGTCCTTCAGAGCAGGGTCCCTGTGCCCCAGCAGTCTGTGTGCGAGGGTCAGTGCTCAGCCTGCCCGGGGAGCTCCCAACGGCGCTGTGGGGAGAATCTGTGGGTGGAAGAAGGGACCCCTGGGAGGGCAGGGTCCTGCTGCTGTTGAGAGAGGGCTGCATGGGTCAGGGCTGCTCACAGCTCCAGTTCAGCCCCAGAATATTTCCTAAGGGATGTTTCAAGGAGGAGGTCCTGGCAGGGATTGTCATAAAGAAAATGAAGATTTCCTGAATTTCTGTTTTCAGTTTCCTATTTTGGGTGGTGGTGTAGTGGAAAAGAATAAATGGAAAAGGAGCAGTCAACTTTGAAGAAGCCGCTGAGACTGCTGACCGAGTTATCAGTAAGCTTGATAGGAGCCTCCTAAGGTGCCCTCAGCCACTGCTCTGCCTATGGACAGCACCAGCATCACCTCTGCTGGACCCCTCAGGGTTCTTCTGACCTGCCCTTCTCCACCTGCAAACAGGAACATGCACCCAGCCAGTGCCCTGCGAACAGGCAGGTTTCTGTGGGGCCAGGGTGAGTGCACAGAGGTGGGATGGGGTTTGTCACCACTTGCAGGGAAAAGCCATGGGACAGGGAAACACCTCCCAGGGTGAGGATCTCCAGGCAGCAGGGAGATGATCTGGGAATGAGACAAAACTAAAACCAGAAATGCTGTGGGAGGGAGAATTCAGAAACCTCCGTATGATCCCCTCCAATGCAGACGCCTTCCTCTGAGCAAGCCCCCTTGCCTCCTCTCCCACCCACCAAAGCCTCTGCCCTCAGGGCTGGGGGCTCCAAGGCGTGAACCACCTCCTCTGCAGCCAGAGCTCCAGCAGAGCTGTGGTGCAGCTCTCCAGCCACGGGCCCAGTTCCCTCTGCAGAGCACAGGGGCTGAGAGCAGCTGCCCGGCAATGGTGGTGTCTGGGAGGTGGCGCGCACAGCTGGGGAAGGGGAACGCTGTCTGAGTGCCCCAATGCCTCTGCCCTGGCCTCTCTCAGCCACACCCTCACTGTGTTTTCCCTTGTTCCTCCACTGGTCTGTTATTGCTATTGTTATCTTGTTCTTGCTGCCAGGCTCTCTGGGGATGGGAGTTTCAGCTGCAGAGTCACACACTGATCTTGTGGGTCCTTTCATGCAGGTGTGTCCATGGGAACAAGTGTCCCAGCTTTCATCTCAACTGTGGGGCTGTGGGCAATACGGTCTATGGGGCTGGAGAATAAGCTGTTTTTCCCTTAATCAGATGGTATCGTTAGGACACTTGGCTGTCCTTGTCCTTTTGCTTCCCAGGACTTGCTCTGCTCTCCCTGAGTGCAGCAGAAATGCTGACATTTTCTGAAATCTAAGAAAACTGCCCAGGTGAGATGGAGGTGGAGCATTAAAATCTCCCAAAGTGCCTCCTGCCATCCCTGTTCCTTAGCATGGGAGTGCAGATGCTGACAGGCCCTTCTGCATTAGGAGCAGTTTCATCTGACAAAGTTGAACACCAGGACTGGCCCCTGTCCCACCGTTCCCACGATCTCACTGCTGCAGAGCAGGGCTGAGTCCTCAGCAGCCAGCAGGCAGAGGCCCTGCTCCTCACAGCACACTCAGCCAGAGTTGCAGCCGCAGAGCTCAAGGAAGGTCTCGTGGAAAAGGAATGGGGTGGGTGTGGGATGGGGCAGAGTGTGTCTGAGTGAGGGTCTAAAAGAAAGCTTTGATTTTGCTCAGAGAAATGTCCCCTTCATTGACTCTTCCTGTACGAACAGGACCACATGCCCAGAGGCAGCAACCATCCAACAGCAGCTCCATCACCCAGTTCTTCCTCCTGCAATTCACAGACACACGGGAGCTGCAGCTCTTGCACTTCTGGCTCTTCCTGGGCATCTACCTGGCTGCCCTCCTGGGCAATGGCCTCATCATCACCACTGTAGCCTGTGACCACCACCTCCACACCCCCATGTACTTCTTCCTCCTCAACCTCTCCGTTATTGACTTGGGCTCCATCTCCACCACTGTCCCCAAATCCATGGCCAATTCCCTCTGGGACACCAGGGCCATCTCCTACACAGGATGTGCTGCCCAGATCTTTCTGTTTGCCTTGTTGGTAGTAGCAGAGTGTTACCTTCTCACCAGCATGGCCTATGACCGCTATGTTGCCATCTGCAAACCCCTGCACTACGGAACCCTTTTGAGCAGCAGAGCTTGGGTCCACATGGCAGCAGCTGCCTGGGGCAGTGCATTTCTCAATGCTCTCCTGCACACGGCCAATACCTTTTCCATACCCATCTGCCATGGCAATGCTGTGGACCAGTTCTTCTGTGAAATTCCCCACATCCTCAAGCTCTCCTGCTCACATTCCTACCTCAGGGAGATCGGGCTTCTTGTTCTTGGTGTCTTTATGGTCTTCATGTGCTTTGTTTTCATTGTGCTGTCCTATGTGCAGATCTTCAGGGCTGTGCTGAGGATCCCCTCACAGCAGGGACGACACAAAGCCTTTTCCACGTGCCTCCCTCACCTGGCCGTGGTCTCCCTGTTTATCAGCACTGTAGTGTTTGCCTACCTGAAGCCTCCCTCCATCTCCTCCCCATCCTTGGATCTGATGGTGGCTGTTTTGTATTCTGTGGTACCTCCAGCAGTGAACCCCCTCATCTACGGCATGAGGAACCAGGAGCTCAAAGACGCAGTGAAGAAACTCATTCAATCCGTAGTCTTTCAGCAGCAATAAGCTGCCCGTGTCTCTTTCCAAGTGATTTCCAATGTATCTGGGGAACCTCCTGTGCTTTGGGCATTTTATTTGTGATAACTGTGTTTCTCCAGGAATGTCTGCATGCAGTCCGCTTCTCCAGAGGCATGAACCCAGTCTGTCTGACCCAAAGGACGTGTGTCTGGCCCGATGGCACAGCTGGCCTCCCATATCACATCTCTGTAATAAAAGGGGATTTCCTCAGTGCTGGTGTCTGGAGGTTGGGCTCTTCTTCCAAAGCTGAGCTCAGGAACAGGATAAACCATTGCCCCCGTGAGTCTGTGCTGCTGTGCTGTTCTCCATGGGCTGAGGGCAGTAGGGCTCAGGGCGATGTGTGGAATGGGACTGGAGGGAGCTTTCAGTCACTGGAGTGAGCCTCCCTATTTGGCCACTTGCAGCACTCTCCACTCACCACAGGTTTATGGGTGAGTTTTGCTGCACGGCCATTTTTGCCTCCTCCTGCTGGGCTCAGGGCCTGCACTGTTTAGCACCACCACTGGCTGCTATGGCATCCCTTGTAATGCCCAGGCCCTTTTCTTTGAGGTTGCTCCTCATCCAGCCCAGTCTGAGCCTGCCTTGATGACAACATACTAATTAAATGAAATTGCTGGCCGAAATAGGTATTACTGCGGTGAGCATCCCAGAAACACCACATGAGGGCACAAAGCAAGACAAACCATAGCTGATGAGGGAAGGGTAGCGAGAGGTGGACTATTTGTATGGGAGGACATGAGCATGATCAAAGGGAAGAACTTGGGAGGGGCAAAAGAGGGAAAAAGAAAATACAAGGTGAAGGCAAGGACATGGCCAGGGCTGTTCAGGGGTACCTGCCAAGCAGCCCTTCACCTGCAACAGGCTGGAGTGGGACAAGAAAGCTGCACTTGCTCTGACCATAGTTATGCCTGACTGACTTCCATGGTCATGGGGAACCTGAGTGCTTTCCCTCAAATCCTCAAGAGAAAAGCCGTGGTGGCTGGAAACACACAATCGTTCAGGATGCAAGTGACCTCCGGAGGTTTCCAGTCCAACCTCCTGCTGACAGCAGGGTCACCCACGGGGTCACACCAGGTTGCACAGGACTTTATTCACGTTGGGCTTCAAACCCACCAAAGATGGAGATGGCACCTCCTCTCTGGGAAACCTCCTTGATCATTGGCCCTCATCATCCCATCATGCACAACAGTGAAGAGCCTGACTCTTCCGGATCACCTCCTGGTAGGTGTGGGACGGCTGTTCCAATGGTGTCCCCAAAGCCTTCTTTTTTTGCAGAGTCAACAAATCCAGCTTTCTCAACCTACCATGGTGAGAAAGTTGATTTTATGCATTTGACCTGGGTGTCCTGATCTGGACTGAAGAAGTGGATGATGCGGTGGGGTGGGAAGTTGGCTGGAGACTCAGGACCAAATGCCATCACTGGTACCAAGTCCTCCGAGGAGCCAGATACTAGCAGCATCCCTCAGTGATCAGCAAAATTTCATAAAAAGTCATTAAAAGTCTAGCAATGCTGGAAAGGAAGACTTTTTTCAGCTGTTACAGAGAGATTTTCTGCATAGGTTTCAAATTTTTCTAAAATTTACATTCTGGGCTTGATTCAGTTGTCCTCACAGAGGTTGCCACTGCATCCAGGGTGCTCTGGGGTAACTGAGGCACCCATGTGGGAAAGGTAATCCAGCAACCCTTCTGGTGCCTGAGCTGGTTTGCAAGCAGGCTGCCTCTGGGATGGTGCAGGGCATCACCTTTCTCCAGTGCTGCTGGGTAGGCTGTGAAGAGGCCTCTCAAGCACAGCAGCACAATGTGTCCCGTGGCATCCTGGCTCTGAGGTCACTTCTGACTGATCAGCTGCAGGGAGAGAGCTACTCGGAGGCCACGAAGGTCATCAGAAAGCTGCCCCCAACAAGATGACACATTTGGGGAGGTCAGGAGGAGCCTGGGCAAGAGAGATGGGAGATTTGGGGGAAGGAAGAGAGGCTTGGCCAATAAACACTAAAGAAGAAGTAAAAGGGGTTATGATGACGTTGCTGTGAAAACATAGACTGTGAAAACATTCATGCTTAGCCCTTACACTATCTCTAACCAGTAACCTTAAGCCCTAACCCTACCCCTAAATGCCACTCCCCCCCGGCAGTAATCCACTCTTACTGACCTAATTGAGCTTAGCCTATCCCTCACCTCAAACTTTCCATCTAAGACAAATCCCAGACCCTTAACTCCTTACCCTTACTCTTACCCTATTGCTTACGCAAGCCCCTAGCCTTTATCCTTAGCATTAAAATGCTAGCCTAAATCCTTGCCCTATCCCCAGCCCTAAACAACGCCCTCAGCCACAAAGCTAGCCCACAGCCTTAACACTAACCAGGCACCCTCAGAAGGACACCAAACCCTCCCCCTAAGACTGCCTAATCCCCAGCACTGAAAGGCGAGCTCTGAGCCCTAAGCCCTACCCTGAACACCTAACTCCCAAAGCCCTCATTCCTGTGCTCTAACCCCCTCACCTTCAACCCCCTCCTAACCCGAACTTAAGCTGTTTGGCCTCTTGAAGGCAGGCCAGGGATCATGAGGCCCTGAAGCAGTCTCAAGGTGTTTGAGAAGGAATGTGACGTGACCTGGATCTGGTCAGCCCACAGGCCACAGGGAGGAGACGGGTGGGAATGTTATGGTGTGGTCAGCTGTGCCTCAGGATCTCATGGGCCAGCAGGAGGCACAAGGCTGTGAAGGGGGCTGTGAGGTCACTTCTGTCTTTGGAGGTGATAGGCCAGCAGCAGGAACGTGTCTGGGAAAAGGGACTGTGAGATCACTTCTTTCGGAAGTAGCTGATAGGTCAGCCCTTGACTGGTGGCTGGGTTATGTGCTTTTTGGTTCACATCTGCCAGCAACCCTGATGGGCCAGCAGAAGGCGCCTGGTTGGCACGCTGATTGTGGAAATCCCTTTCCCTAAGGACCTGGTAGGCGCCTCCAGGAAGAGGCCTTGGGTATGGGTTGTCGCACCCCTTCCACCTGAGGACCTGATGGGACAGCAGCAGCTACATGGCTTGGTTGTGTCTACCAGAGAAGCTGAAAGGCCAGTAGCAGGCACATGGCTTGGAAGATGATGGTGAGGTTCCTTTTGTCTGGTCAGTTGATAGGCCACAAGAGGGCTGATGGGTTGGGATGGCATTATGACATCAATTGTGTCTGAGAAGCTCATAGACCATGAGGAAGCACATAGAACAAAGGTGAGTGTGAGGTCACTTTAGTCTCCAGTCTCTTTGGGTGATTGCCATCAGCAGACACATGGCTCGGATGTTGACTATGACATCACTTCTGCCTGAGAACCTGATAGCCAGCAGCAGGCACCTGACTTGGGTGTTCTGTTGTACCTGGAGGTTCTGGTTTGTTATGTCCCCACGAAGAAAGGCACGCAGGCCCTGTGAAGTATCATTTCAAATGCCATTTCCCAGAGCAAACACTACCCAGAAAGAGTGAGTAAGGCCAACTGCATACAGGGCTGCAGTAGGAGGACTGTGGCCACCCAGGCAAGGGGGCTATCATCCCCCTCGGCTCTGCACTGGTGCGGCCATATCTGGACTAGGCAAAACTTGATTTTGAGGCTCTGGACTTGGTTTGCCCCTCACCCCTTATTGGGGTTGTCCTGACTTGGCATTGCTCACCTTCAAATCCCACTGCCCCCAGGAAGAGTCCTGACCCACACATGAGGGACAGGATCTGCCCTCCCATTGCCTGGGGGTGAGGGTTTGGCCTTGCTGCTTCATTTAAAACAAACAAACAAAAAAAGTTTCCTCAGCAGCTGAGCTGCCTGCACATTCCCTTTGCCTCCCTGTAATCATGGCCTCCAATTCTCTGCTCTAATGAGTCCCTGGGGAGACTTTGTCAGAGCTTCTAATAAAAATGAGGTTTTATTTCTAAGGGTGTAGTTTATTATTTTTCAGTTTAGAGAAGAGGTGACAGCAGCATTCTCCAATAGATATTGCTGCAGGGTGTCTCCTCAGGACGTCTGGACTGGTAGGAGAAGCTGTCCCTTGAGCTCTGACAACCTCCCACCTCACCTCCCCAACCCCACCATTTCTCTCCGTGCCCACCTGGGACTTTTCCTTACAGCAGACTTCTCCACTGATCTCTGCAGCTGGATGGTACAGCTCCTTTGCACCATCTCCCCCCTGCTCTCCTTAGAGACCTGGCTGCACACAGGCACAGAAGGGTTTTTCCTATTTGCAAGCAAAGGAAAAGTCAAGCATGGTCAAGTTCCATAAAGAAAACCGACTCTGCAAGCATCTGCTAAGCACAAGCTGCCTCTAATGAGGTTGCCTTTCTACAGGGGATAATCTTAGGAGAACTATTTCAGGTAGGCAGATCCAAAGAAGAGAGATATAAACATAATTAAAGAGTTGGCTAAGGATACAATTAGACCTCTGAAAGAGAGGCAAACTTTTAAGTCCCTGATGTCAAAGCAGCAGCTGGATGGGTGAGAGGAATCTGAATGAACCAAGAGTAAGGGGAGGAGAAAACAGGAGAATAAGGGAAAGGGCTTTTGTCTAGGCAGTGTTCCTGTGAAAAGATGATGTTAGAAATGGTTCTTCTATCAAGAAAGGTGAAAATATATGAAAGATAAAAATTAAATTTACATAAGTAATTTTAATTTCTTTTAATAAATTCAATTTAAATTTCGTTTAAATTAAATACACCATGTAACGAGCAGAATAGTGGTAATGAAGTGACACTGGAAGATTGATATTTCTTTGGAATATCCCTTTTGAAAGGTCACAGGATTGGTAGAGGTCTCTTGGGAGTGAGGACAAGCCAATGTTGCAGCCATCGTTGAAAGAGGCCAAAAGTGCAACCCCGGGAACGCCAGGCTGTACAAGCTCACTTGGGGGAGGAGTGAGCCTTCCCCTGAGTGCTCTTGGGGGACATTGCTGGGCACCTCAAAGAGCAGAAGGTGTCCAAATGCAGTCAGCATGGATTAGCCAAGGGTAAATCCTGCCTCACCAACCTGATGGCCTTCCTGATGAAGGAACTGCATTTATGCACGAGGGGAGAACAGTGGGTGTCCTTTACCTCCACTCCAGCAAGGCTTTTGGCATGGTCTCCCTCTATATCCTGGTACCCACATTGGGCCATTACAGTCTGGATGGGTCAACAAACAGATGGGTGAAACCCCATTGGATGATGAGGCTGAGAGAGCAGTGGAGAAGGGGTCATACCCTACCTGGACGCCAGTGGGCCATACTGGGGCATTGTGGGGCAGCACAGGGGCCTCTCCTGGGCCCTGTGCAGTTTAACACCTGTCTCCATGACCCGGAGGAGGCAACTGTCACCATGTCTGTGGATGGCACTAAATTGGGAGGACCATTGCTGTGCCCTAGGGATGCCATTCAGGGCAAACCTGACAAGCAGAAGGACTGTCCTGTCAGGAACTTCACGAGATAGATGAAGGACAAAGTCCAGATGTACTGGTTTTGGCTGGGATAGAGTTTAACTTCTTCATAGTAGCTTGTATGCGGCTATGTTTTGGATTTGTGATGAAAATAGTGTTGAAAACAAACAGATGTTTTGGTTACTGCTGAGCAGTGCTTACACAGCATCAAGGCCTTCTCTGCTTCTCACTCCACCCCATCAGTGAGTAGGGTGGAGGTGCACAAGAAGTTGGGAGGGGACACAGTTGGGACAGCTGACCCCAACTGACCAAAGGGATCTTCCAGACCGTATGATGTCATGCTCAACAATAAAACAGGGCGGGGAGGGGAGGTTGGCGGGGGGGTGCTCTGACTGAGGACTGGCTACACATCAGTCAGTTGTATTTGACCAACTGTTTTCATTTGAATCACTTGTTTTTCTTGGGTTTTATTTTCCTCTCACTTTCCTTTTTTCTTTTCCTCTTTTCCTTACATTTCTTTGTTGTTGTTGTTGTTGTTATTATTATTATTATTATTATTATTTCTTTTTAGTTATTAAACTGCTTAAATCTCAACCCATGAGTTTCTTTCTCACTTTTACCCTTCCAGTTCCTCCCCCATCCCACTGGAGGCAGGGAGTGAGTGAGTGGCTGCGTAGTGATTAGTTGCCAGCTGGGGTTAAACCAGGACACCAGGTCTTGCACCTGGGACAGCCTAACAGCCTGCAGTTGCAGGGGCTGGGGACTGCCTGGCTGGGGAGCAGCTCTGCGGAAAAGGCCCTGGTGGGGGTGGGGAACAGAAGGCAAAACATGACCCAGCAGTGAGACCTGGTAGCAAAGGTGGCCAGCAGTGTCCTAGAACATATAAAGAGGAGCCTTGCCAAAAGAGTGAGCTGAAGTGATTGTCTCCCCTTGTTACTTGTTAGAGGGGAGAATCACCTCCCTCCACCTGCTGGATATGATTTTTTTGGCAGCCCAGGATATGGTTGGCTTTCTGGGCTGCAAGCACACATTGCCGGCTCATGTCCAAGTTTTTACCCACCAATATCCCTAAACATTTCTCTGCAGGGCTTCTCTCAATCCATTCATCTCCCAGTCGCTACTGACAGTGGGGATTGCCCCGACCCAGGTGCAGGACCTTGCACTTGGCTTTGTTGAACTTCACAAGGTTTGCACGGACCTACTAGTCAAGCCTGTCAAGGTCCCTCGGGATGTCGTCCCTCCCCTCAAGCGAATCAACCGTCCCACTCAGCTTGGTGTCATCTGCAAGCTTGCTGAGGGTGCACTCAATCCCACTGACTATGTCATTGATGAAGATATTAAACAGTACTGGTCCCAGTACGGACCCTTGAGGGACACCACTTGGTACTGGTTTCCACTCAGACATGGATCCATTGCCTGTAACTCTTTGGATGCACCCATCCAGCCAGTTCCTTATCCATCTAAGAGGGCATTTGTCAAATCTGTATCTCTCCAACTTAGCAGCAGCAAGAATGTTGTGGGGGACCATATCAGAGGACTTACAGAAGGCTAGACAGGTGACATCTCTAGCTCTTCCGTTGTCCATTAATGCAGTTACTCCATGTAAGGCCACTAGAGGAGTCAGGCACAAGTTGGCCTTTGTGAAGCCATGTTGGCTTTCTCTAATCACCTTCCTCTCTTCAATACTCTTTGACATGTCTTCCAGGAATATCTCCTCCGTGATCTCACCTCTGTACAACACAAACATGGACTTCTGACCTAGTCATTTGGTGTGCCACTATGGAGGGATAAACAACCTGTACGAGGTGGGGTGACAGTCCAGTGCTGGAAAGGGTGATTGTTATTGGGTGTCTGTGACGGTTGCCTTGGGGCAGCTTCCCTGTGGTGTCCAGCGACCATGGGCTCAGCCCAGAGCCTGCTCTGCTGGTCCTTCCTATCTCCCCCAGGAGGCCTGGCTGTGCAAGGACACTGCCACGTGCTCCCACACTGAATACTCAAACGGTTTGGCTGTGTTTTCCTCTTGAGGGCACTTTCTTGGGCTTGTTCTTGAGCGAAAAAGTAGAAGACCTAAGATTTCAGGCACTGCCATCAGGAGATCCCGTTGTATGATGGAAACTTTGTTCTGGAGGTCAGCTCTGTCACAGAAGTGCCCGTTGCCTGTCCCTGCCTGCAGTCACAGGACTGCCACACAAAAGGCCTGTGACCAAGCTGCCAGAGCAATCCTTCCTTACACCAAGAGAGGGGCTCAGAAAGAGAGTGTGGAATTTAAAAGAATGCAGCTTGGGAAAGACCAAGCGCTGGTGCTGCCTGGCCGTGCTGCTGTGCTGAGACTCTTTCCCCCTCCACGTCACCACACAGGCACTGCCGTGCAGCTCCAGAGAAAGTCTCAGAAAAACAAAAGTCTCAGACAAAAAAGTCACTGCAGGGTCCTTTATTTTTTTAAATGCACAGAGAACATGTCTCTCCTTTCAAGCCTCTGGGTAACACTAGAAAGGTAGATAGTGAATTAGAAATGGTATGAATAATGACAAATCTTTGTGCACAACATTATCACAAGCAAAACTGAGCAAAAAGACAACTGCCACAACCACCAAACCTCCAAAAGACAGGTTGAGCCTGTAATGAGATACATTATAAGTGATATGCATAAGAAAATGGACAGTTAATTGCTTCAGAAAAACATCCAGTCGTCATTTTCCACACTGCATCTTTGAGCTCCTGGTTCCTCATGCTGTAGATGAGGGGGTTCACTGCAGGAGGCACCACCGAATACAGAAATGAAACCACCAGGTCCAGGGATGGGGAGGAGATGGAGAGGGGCTTCAGGTAGGTAAACATTCCGGTGCTGATAAACAGGGAGACCACGGCCAGGTGAGGGAGGCACGTGGAAAAGGCTTTGTGGCGTCCCTGCTGTGAGGGAATCCTCAGCACGGCCCTGAAGATCTCCACATAAGACAGCACAATGAAAACAAAACAGCTGAATACTACTAAAAGACTAACCACAATAAGCGCAACCTCCCTGAGGTAGTCATCGGAGCAGGAGAGATTGAGAATGTGGGGGATTTCACAAAAGAACTGGTCCACAGCATTGCCTTGGCAGAGGGGTAGTGACAATGTATTGGCAGTGTGCAGCACAGCATAGAAGAAGCAACCGCCCCAGGCAGCTGCTGCCATGTGGACACAAGCTCTGCTGCCCAGGAGGGTCCCATAGTGCAGGGGTTTGCAGATGGCAATGTAGCGGTCATAGGCCATGATGGTGAGGAGACACAGTTCTGCTGAAATAAAAAATGCAAACACCAAGATCTGGACAGCACATCCTGCGTAGGAGATGTCCCTGGTGTTCCAGAGGGAATTGGCCATGGATTTGGGGACAGTGGTGGAGATGGAGCCCAAGTCAATAACGGAGAGGTTGAGGAGGAAGAAGTACATGGGGGTGTGGAGGCAGTGGTCGCAGGCTACAGTGGTGATGATGAGGCCATTGCCCAGGAGGGCAGCCAGGTAGATGGCCAGGAAGAGCCAGAAGTGCAAGAGCTGCAGCTCCCGTGTGTCTGTGAATGCCAGGAGGAGGAACTGGGTGATGGAGCTACTGTTGGACATGTCTTTCCTCTGGGCATGGGGCGCTGTCCAAGGGGGAAAAGGCAGCAACAAGTTAGGATGAACTTCCCTGAGCAAAATCAAACCATTTTCCCTGGACCCTCTCCCTGACACATGCACCCACCCTCTTCCTTTTCTAAGAGACCTTCCTTCAGCTCTGTTCGTGGAGCTCTGGTTAGTGCTGGCTGAGTGTGCCATGAGGAGCAGGGGCTCTTCCCACTGGCTGCCGAGGAGTCAGCCCTGCTCTGCAGGAAACAGTTCATGAGAACGGTGGGTGCAGGGTCCAGTGCTGGTGTTTGACTTTGTCAAATGAAACTGCTCCCACCCCAGAAGGGCCTGTCAGCATCTGCAGCTCCCAGTGCTAAGGAACGGGGATGGCAGAAGGCAGTTGGAGAGGTTAGTTTTACAGCTTCCCTCCATCTCCCCTGGGGAGTGTGTTTGGATGTCAGAAACCCTCAGCATTTCTGCTGCCCTTAGGGAGAACACAGGGAGTCCTACAAGGCAAGAGGGTTACCTGTGGCTTAGTGTAGAGGGAGGAGAGCCAGTCTTTTTATCCATCTTGTTCCCAGCTGCCCTGGGCTTGCATCTTTCTGAGGTGGAGGGCGATCACACTCCCACTTTACCCTGAAAAGCCACCGGACGCTGCTGAGAGCTGAGGGATCCACTGCAGACCACTAAATGTCTCACCCTTTCTCAAGGTCTCAGCACCCCACATTTAGCCTCGGACACACATGGCTCATTTCACAAACCCAACAGCATTTTCACTGTTGTAGCATCTCTGCACTTCTCCATGGGGCCTTCAGATAACATAAGGTGCTACAGGGCAGGTTTGCATCCTGGAAGGCAGCTCACAGCCTGGAAGGACACCCCAAGGAGATAGCCAGCTGTGCTAATGATGGCATCAGGTTAAGGGAGGGTCAGCTCATTCCCGAGCCTCACAGACTGCTTTGCCCAGAGCGTCACAGGTTAGAGGAAAGCTGGGACTCCTCATTGCCATAAACACACCCGAATGGGAGGACCCACAAGATCAGTGCCTGACTCTGCAGCTGAAACTCCCATTCCCAGAGAGCCTGACAGCAACACCAAGAGCAGCTGAGGGAGGCAAGGAGAGAGACAGGGGGCACTCAGGAAAGCCTTTCGCTTACCCAGCACTGCGCACCACCTCCCGGACGGTGACAGTGCAGGGCAGTCACCCTCAGCCCCTGGCCAGCGGGAAAGGGGCACATGGCAGGAGAGATGCACTTTGTCTCTCCTGCTGGCAGACGGACGGGGAGGTGACCAACACCCTAGACCCCACGTGCTGGCTGGGGGCTTTGCTAGGCGGGAGAGGAGACAAGAGGGGTGTTGCTCAGGGAAGGCATTGGCACTGCAGGGGTGGCCGGGAGGTGCCCATATCTCCCCTGCAACAGGGTTTCCCTTAGCATTTCCCTTCCTCCCTGCCCTTGTCTCCACTGCCTGGAGCTGTCCCAGCCGGGAGCTGTTTCTCTGGCCCCGCGTCTCTTCCCTGCCAGTGCTCACAGACCCCAGCCCAGCCCCTGTGCACAGTGCTGCACTGCTCTGCTCTGTGTGCACACGTGTTAAAGAACAGGTCACGCAAACCCTGATGAACCTGGAAAGGTGATGCTGGTGTTATCTGTGGGCTGGTGGGGGTGAAGGCACTTGCTGAAGTTCCCAGTAAACCTCAGTGTGATGGCTTAGGAGCCTCAGCCCTTTCTCTAATGCACACAACTGTGTTTCCATTCCCACCAAGCCGAGCCAGGGAGAAGTGGAAGCACAAATTGAGGAAAGCACAGACAGAAGCAGGAAAGCCCTGCCCTGAACAGACTCATGAAAAGTGCCCTCGGAAATGACTTGGGCACAAGCTCAATCTGTGAGCCGCATTGTCCCGTGCAGCAGCCTCTCAGGATCATAAGGACCCTGCACTGCCCTGTCAGCAGTCCCTCCTTCCACCCACAGCTTCTTCTCGTAGAGCTGTGCGGGTCTCCCTGAGATGGCTGAGTGCTGGGGCAGGGAGTCTGCCGCCTGCCAGGGTCAGCACTCAGCCCCCTGTGGTGCAGGGATCCTGTTCTGAAGGACAGCCCTGGCTGCACACGCCTGCAGCAATCCTTTGGAGAAGGCAGCCATGATGTCCTGTTCTCTGACAGTGTGGCAGGATAGAGCACATCCTTCTCCACAGTAAAGAGAACCTGAGCGCCATCCTGCCGTTTCCTATCTGCAGCATGATCTTCCGTGTCTGTGAGACACCTCAAAGGCTCTCATGTGCATTGCCCTGCTGCTAGAGACTTACTGTGTTCAAGGCTGTGAAGATTTCTCCTCCAGTGTGCTCTCAGCATCCTCCCAATCCACACAGCCCTTAAGATCACTCTTACTTCTCTTATCTCCCCTCGCTGCCTGCAGGCAGTGCCCTCAGCCCTGCTGCCCTTTGCAGAGGAGCTGCTCCTGGGCAGAGCTGTCTCTCTGCAGTGCTGCCCACTTGCCATGAGCTGCCTCCATCCCAGGAGCCCAGCCCAGCTCAGCAGCAGAGGCCCAGCCCAAGGCACCACTTTCTCTGCCCCTCTGGGCTCCTTCCAGGTGTCCCTGGGGCTCCAGGGGAACCTGCAGTGAAACGGGCTAAAGGCATCACTCATTTTCCCTCTCTCAGCTGAGGGGAGAGATACTTACTTCCAGGAGAGTCATTACTCCTATCAGAAAGACTTGGGCATGAGAATCCTCCTTTTTTTTTTGTCTCATCATTAAGGAGTACACCCAGGAAGGTGAAATGATCTAATTTCTCCAAGCTGGGAGGATGTGTTCTGTTGAGTGAATTTATGCATTTCATCCTGATTCCTTAGACCTGGGGCTAGAAAGACATGCGGCTCTATTTTGTCCATGCCTTGTCTCTGCCTTTGCACACACAGGATCACTACAGGCCTCGTTAAATTGCAAACTTGGTAGCTGGATTCCTTATGGCAAAGATGAGGTGGCCTGGTTCCACAGCTGTCTTGCTTCAACCCAAATGTGCAGCAATGTCCTCAGCCAGTGGCACAGACAGGATGAGTGGGAGCCGTTAATGTCGTAGAGAGACCTGTGACACTGATGGAATGAGCTGCCAAGGCAGGTGGCAGAGCTCAGGACAGCTGGTCTTCAAGGACAGCATCCTAAAAGACTAGCAATAGTCGAAATTGAAACTCAGTCTAAACTTGAAAGGCAATTGAAGGGCACCATAAGGAGTGTTTTCTGCTTCAGGAACAGTTAAAGAAGAAACAAAGATCCTGTGCGGCCACTGCTGAATTTAAGAAGAGCAGGTATAGATAGATGTGAGATTCTGTGTGTCCTCTTTGCCGCAGACTTCCCCAGCAAGGTCTCCCAAACTTTTGTGCCTCCAGGCAGGACTCTAGAGGGAAACAGGCAGCAGTGGATGGGGATCAAGTGAGGGATCACTTGAGCAAACAATCTTTTACCAGTCTATGGGACAGGAGGGGCAGCATCGCAGGCAGCTGAGTGAGCAGGCCAATGGCACAGCGAGGCCACTCTCCAGCATTATCTTTGAAAGGTCACGGAGACTCTGGGGTCTCCCTGATCACTGGCAGCACCCACACATTGCATGCACCTTCCAAAAATGCCCAAATGATGAGCAGGGGAATGAAAAGCTGTGCCCCAGTGCGTGTCCACTCGGATCCCATTTCTGGGTGTCTGAAAGAGAAGGCGACTGGATTTACCCAGGGGAGCTTGTTCCTGGCCATCCTCTTTGCTTTCTGTGATGAAAGGGCAGGATTGCTGGATGCGGGGAGAGCAGAGATGCTCTTTTACCTGGAAGTCATCAAGGCTTTCAGCATCATCCCTCCAGAAATTTCTTGTGTCCATGTTAGGACAGTATGGGCTGCATGGGTGGATAAGTCGTTGAGGAAAAACCAGCTGGAGAGTAGTTGGGCTTGGAGGAGTGTGGTACATGCGTGATGCTCTGCCTGGAGGCATCTAGGTAGTAGGGTCCTGCAGGGGTCTAGCTTGCAACCTGCCCTGTTTCACATCTTTTGAGTAGACCTGGAGGATTGGAGAGAGGACTTTTTCATATACATTTGTAGAAGACATCCCAGTGAGGAGAGCAGGGCAGGGCTGGAGGGCAGGGCTGCCATCCCAAAGGACATAGAAACCTCATGGTATCCAGTAAAGATTCCACCAAAGTCCTGCTCCTGAAGTGGATGTAGGCCCTGAAATGGCATAGGACAGGGACTGGCTACGCGGGTAGCAGCTCCACAGGAAAGGGTCTGCTGGTCTTTGGGTTCCATTAGGCAAAAGATGAGCCACCAGCAAAGATGGCCAACACCGTCCTGGGCTGTGTGAGCAGGAGCACAGCCAGGGCACGTGATTCTCTCCCTCTGATCAGCACTTGTGACACTGCATCCAGAATACTTGCCCAGGTTTTCTTTCCCCGCAATGGCAGAGAGACATTGGCAAGCTGGAGGATCCGCAAATTTCAGTGGAGGGCCACAGAGATGGCCAAGGTTGGAGCACTTGTCCTGTCAGAAGAGTCTGAGGGAGCTGGGCTTGTTCACCCTGGAGAATGGAGGGCTTTGTGGGGAGGATGGAAGAGACTTGCATTGCCTATGATGAGGTTCCCAAGAAGACGCTGTGGTGCAAGGCAGGAGCACAGGAGGCAATGAGCTGAAACACGAGGGGGTCAGGCTCAATATAGGGAGAAAGTTTTGCAAGGTGAGGACAGCCAGACATGGGAAACCGTTTCCCAGAGCGTGTGCGCTGCCTCCATCCCTGGAAGTTTCTCAGACCCATCTGGATAAAACCATGAGCAACCTGGTGTGATCCTGCTTTGAGGAGGATGTTTTCTACAGATATCTAGCCAGGTCCCTTCCAGCCTGAATGACACTCTCATTCCTCACCTCTCCATGTCCTCAACATGAGGGAAAGCCCTCAGGTTCCCTCTGACTGTGGAAATAATTGTCTGGCTGGGATGGAGTTCATTGTCTTCATAGCAATCCATAGGGCTCCAAGTTTCAGATTTCTGATGAAAACTCTTTTAGCTATTGCTGAACAGTGCTTAAACAACAGGAAAGCCTTCTCTGTTTCTCACGCTGCCCTTCCAATGAGTGGGCTGGGGTTGGGCAAGAAGTTGGGAGGCACATACATGCTGGTATGGATGGCATAGATCCACATGACACAGGATGAGTGAGGCCACCTAAATGAGGCATCTGGCAGGCTGGCTGTTGCTGTCAATGAAGAAAATTAAATGCTATTGGAGAGCAGTGAGGAAAGCCAATGTTCTGAATCAAGAGCTTGCTGGAAAGAGCCAAAAGGCTGGGTCTGGGTGAAAGCAACCCCATGCTCTGGGGGTAATGTATGGAGTTCGGACAGCTTCCCTGGCGGCTGATTCTCTGGACCTGCACCACGCAGCAGCCAGGTTTCTCAGCAGGGCTTTCCATTTCCACTTCCAGAAATGACCATGACTCTCCAACATTCATGGACCTCTGCCTACAACTTGAGAAAGCGCATTTTGTTGAGAGGAAGACCTCCCTGAGGCACATCTGTCCTTGAGGTCCAGGGGCTTGTGCAAGGCTCGGGGTGGATATTATTTGGTGCCCATATTTCTATTGCAGAGCACCTTCTGAGCACCGCTGCCTGGACAGGTGAGGAATGATCATTAACATTTGAAGAAAATATGAGCACAGTTTCCAGCAGCTGAAAGGCACTGAACAGTTTTCATCCATAGACAATGCATTCTCGTGATGCCAACATGGACTTTTCCAGCCCATGTACTACACTCGGGAGAAGAAATACTCATCTCCCCTGTTACACCCCTGAGCCTGCTCTGCCCAGCGTACTGTGTATTGCCTCTCAGCACTCTTTCACATCTTTCCGCACGTCCTGCTTGAACTGACCACTTCTAAAGGCATCTTTTCAGCAGGCTGCCTGGGCGTACGCATTTCCCAGTGTCCATCCAGCTTTCCTCCTCCCATTGGTCTCTACCCATTCCCACACCTCTCAGCTCCCCAGGTGCTGCCCTGAGCTTCAG
>NW_028121108.1:0-36934 GCF_965183815.1 Platalea leucorodia
GCACTGCTTACAAATCAAGTATTTACAAGTCCTAAGGGGGGACCTTGCACTCGAACTGCTGCAGGACACTGAGACCTGTGACCCTCCAGTGGCCAAGGACGCCTCCACCATGGTCTGCTCCTTCCGAGGTCTGAGTGAGTGACTCCTATTCTTTTACACACTTTTCGAGTCTTGATTATGATTGTTATGTTGATACACCAAACCCTGTATTAAGATTTGACCCAATCTGCAGAGGGTCCAGGTGATTAGAAATCAGAAGTTAAGTTAGGTTAGGATCCAGGTCATTAGAAATCATAAGCTAAGTTGTATTATAAATTCTGTATTACGCTACTTATAAATTGTACTACATTGATTCTGCTCGTAGAAATCCTGTGCTATTCTAATCATAAATTTGGTGCTATGCTAATCATAGTATCCTGTTAAGAAAATAAAGCTGAATTTTAACTACAATTTAGTGCCGTAAGCATTCTGCCAAATATCCCTAAAAGAACCTGGCTGTCCCCTTGCTCTCAGGTGACACTCTCGCACACAGGTATCCACAACAGGCCACGGGAAGGAGGTGGCTCATGATCGTAGCTTGTAGTTCAGCAGCTCCATCTTGACATCATCTGCAAGGAGGAGGAACGTCATCACTGCCACAGCAGGCCAAATTTCCATGCAAGATTCATAGCAAAATTCTAGCGAAAAGGTCGTTTATAGAATCAGCTCTTGGGGAGTCATTTGTGTTGGGGGAGCTCAAGCTGTCCCCCGACCTTTGGTGGCAAATGTCTACTTCTCCCAGCCCTTTGCAAGGAACAGGGGGCATCCAACCCATGATCCCCTAGAGCTGGAGGGGAAAGCGGAGGGTGGCCGTTGCTTTCTCACCAGGGATAATCCCTGTGGGGAACACAAGCTCCCGCAGCCATAACTCATCAATGTCCAGCTGGAAGATGGATCTGTAAGCAGCAAACACCACTCCTTTGCTGTGGAATCACTCTTGGACCATAGCAAAGGTCCCGAGTCCTGCAACCAGGACACCCCGCCCAGGGAAAAGACAAAAGGGCTGATGAATGACTACTTTAGAGAGAGGAAAAGTGAAAGCTTTGGTAAAAAAAAAAAACATGTTCTCCATTTTTTTACTTCCCCTCCTCAAAATATTTGCAACCGTCTCTTGGCTAGAGATGATCCCAGGCATTTCCAGCACAAGGAATACCCCTGGGATTTATTCCCAGGGATTATTCGTGGCACAGACCCAGGACAGAATCACAGAATCATAGAATCGTCAAGGTTGGAAAAGACCCTTAAGACCATCGAGTCCAGCCGTTAACCTAACACTGCCAAGTCCATCTATACCATGTCCTTGAGCACCGTATCTATCCATTCTTCAAGTACCTCCAGAGATGGAGACTCAACCACTTCCCTGGGTAGCCTGTTCCAATGCTTGACCACCCTTTCGGTGAAGAAGTTTTTCCTAATGTCTAACCTAAACCTCCCCTGGCACAGCTTGAGGACGTTTCCTCTCATCCTATGGCTTGTTACTAGGGAGAAGAGACCAACCCCCACCTCACTACAGCCTCCTTTCAGGTAGTTGTAGAGAGCAATAAGGTCTCCCCTCAGCCTCCTCTTCTCCAGACTAAACAACCCCAGTTCCCTCAGCCGCTCCTCAGAAGAGGACCTTGTTCTCTAAACCCTTCACCAGCTTCGTTGCCCTTCTTTTGACACTCTCCAGCACCTCGATGTCCTTCTTGTAGTGAGGGGCTGTCCCGATCCAATGTCGGGAGAGGTTTCGATACGATCCCAAGGACGAGATTAAGACGCAAACGAGGTCAAATGCCGTACAACCTTTTGACTTTATTTTGGCGAACGAAGGGGTGAGGACCGGGTAGGGAGATGGGGGGAAAAAAAAAGAAAAAAGAAAAAAAAGAGAGAGAGGAAAAGAGAGAAAAATAGAAAGAGCGTGCTCAGGCGGGTGAGAAAAGAGCCACGTAGGGGAACTAGCTACCGCCACTCCGAGTCCGGCGTTGTCCCGTCGATCAAAGGTCCAGTCGGTCCAGTCTCTGTGTCCGCAGGAGCAGCTTCCAAGGAGGTGCACGGCGAAGGATGAGAAGAGAAAAAGAGGGGGAGAGCACCTCAAAAGGCGCACGCGGTCCTTTTATAGGGCCATGCACATGCGCAGAACAGGTCTGCATACATGCAGTTTGCGCTTCTGCTTTTCGCGCCCTGGTCTCTGCGCAGGCATGCGTGCAGTCTATGGTCCTGCCTTCCACGTCCTGGCCTCTGCCTTTCGCGCCCTGGTCTCTGCGCAGGCGTGCGTGCAAGTTCATGGTCCTGGCTTTCCTGTCCTGGTCTCTGCATGGGCATCCATCCTGTGGTGGTTTCGTCGGGGGCTGGATGTCGGACCCAGAAGATGGCGGTAGAATGGCAATGTCGAGACAATACTGGTTAGTCCTCGACACCACCCCGTGGCTCGACATTGCAGTCTTCACAGCGGTAGGAGAGGTGGGAAGGGAAAAAGGGAGAGAGAGAGAGAGAGAGAGAGGACAGAGCAGAGGTGGAGACAGAAGCCGAGAAAAAGGGGAGCTGTAAAGGAGAAAGGTGACATGGGACATGGCAAGAGCGTTCAATTGCAAACAAACAGGAACATTGCCTAATGTAAACACTCTTTTTCCTTAATCTTTCTAAAAGTTTAACAATGTTCAACTTTATAGAACAACCCTGAGAAATCCATTGCGCGAGGTAGTTCACCATTATAAGAAGTAGAGAACAACTAGTGAGTATGACATGGGTAGGAATATGCAATTTTTATTGTTTGAGGTCTAAACAATGGTTATTGTGGTGGGTTCTACCTGGTGAACGGCACGGATTTGTTTTATGCCCTCGGGTGAGGTGGTAGGTACGAACTGCATATTAGATACCACATGTCGTATTAGCTGAACAAAACAGGGTATTATACAGGGTAAAAACATTAAAGTGGCAAACGCACATAGCAAATATAACAGCAACTGTTTCACCCAGGGCGCCCCCGGCAGCCAGGACCATAAATTACCATTCCAACCGTTCCAGGTCTGGACGGGGATGTGGGCTATTTTCCTAATGTCTTTGGTTAATTGGAGGACTACTTCGCCTACATTGTCTATTTCTAAACAACAGTTAGAGACATTTAATTTCCCACAGACCCCTCCTTCTTCAGCCAGTAAATAATCTAAAACCATACGGTGTTGAAGGATTGCCGTGCGCATTTGTTGAGACTGTTGAGTTAAAAGATCTATAGCATTGGCGGTTTTATTGGTAACCATTTCTAAAACCGCTTGTAATCGGATTATACGGTTCAAATTATAGATTGGTTCCCTTGCCCCTGATATCGGTTCATTGGGGTTCCTGGTGGCAGGCCCGTAATGTTGGATTATTCTTTCAAGAGGCCACTCATTTTCCTCCCATTTTTGTGTTCCACCTATGTTCACCTCAACAGCTTGCTTGCGGCGGGCAATCCTTCCATCTTCCAGATTATTGTACAATCTTATCCCCAACTGAGAGCCACCCGTTTGTGGAAGAAGGAAGAATAAAGGCCAGATAATTCCCACATAACAGACCCCTGACCAATGCGCTGGCAGTCGTTTATAGGCAGTATGTCCACAAATCCAATAATGGCCCCTTTTAGCTGTGGCCCTGTTGGCGAATGGTCCCGCTGCATCCCCGGGGAACTGGAAATACATTGTTTTGTCGTTGCCCACAGGGCTAAAAAAGACGGTTGGGTTATTATTCATCCGGCCGGTGCAATACCAGGCCCCAAAGCTGCTTTTCCATTCACAGGTTTGCTTGTAAGCGTGGTCCCTAGATTGTTGGAAAATTAACATTTCATTTTTATTTGCCCAGTACCCTTTGAACCCTCGACTGCGTCCGGCACTATCAAGCCATGCCCATATGGAGATACCCCTATTTGCATTTACCAACTTGTTCGTAAGTGTCCATTGGCACTTGCTTTCTCCCACACAGACCCCTCCCTTTTGAGTACGATTTAAACAATATTGCCCCACGGCAGGAAATTGAACTGGCCATGTTCCACTATCACCCCAAGTGTCATTCGTGGTTTCACTATAATTACTCACAATTTGGGCTGGGGTGAGGGGTGTGGACGTCCATGGCCAACTCGACAGCCCCAGAGGTCCCCCACAAACCCAGCAATGACTTAAATTAAAAGCTCGGCTTATAGCTTTGGCTAATACTACAAATTCATTGTCCTTGAAGGGATCAAACGGGTCAGGGGAGGGTGAAGGAATTAGCTCTCCGCCACTGTTATAGGTACATTTCCAAACTAGTACAGCCACCAGTAACGCGCGCATCCTGATTAAGCAGCAATCGGCGTCTGTCTAGTCTCCGTCGGGTGGTGCATGTCCAGGTCAGCTGCTTCCTCCTGGAAAACAAAAATAGAAGCAAACTCGCTTCTCGGGTCAGAAGGAAGGGACAATCCATTTAGCATTAATTTTGTGGATCTTTCCACAAGCGTCTTTTGCCTTCCACGTGTATTTATTCACTGGGGTGTCTAATGTTAGTGGTACTGCTCCCATGGTGGGGAGTTCAACTAAGACGGGTTGTCCGGGGAAACAGGATGGGTTGACCGAGTGGTCAGGGCCAGGTGAGGTGGGCATGATTGTCGGCGCTAGTGGGCAAAACGCCGTAATTTTTGGGCATCCGTTTGTTCCCCAACGGCTATTGATGCTAGTCACTGCATCTCCTACCCGCTCAGCCCGCCCCGGTTTGTGTGGTTTCAGGAAGCGCTTCAGCAAGCCGTTGGTTCTCTCCACAATCCCATTTGCTTGAGGGTAGTATGGAGTGTGGAATACCCATGAAATCCCCTCCCGAGCCGCCCATTCCTGGACCATCTTGGCTGTGCAGTGTGTACCATTGTCAGATTGAATCAACTGCGGTTTAGGGAAGGTCCCAAACCATTCTTTCAGGGCCTTCACCGTATTCTCCCCTGTTGCCTTAGCGCAGGCTTTAGCCTGTGCTAGGCCAGATACTATTTCAACACCCACTAATACATAGCACTTCCCTTCTGATTTACGGAACGGACCAATGTAATCAACCTGCCAGGCCTCCCACAAACCTTTTCCCTCTCTCAAATGTAGGGGACTGTCTTCCAGGGGGTGCCTGTCTAAGCGGATACGACATTGCTCACAGGCCGAAATGCAAGTTTTGCAATTTTCTCGGGTAACCGGCCAGCCTCTGGCCTGAGCCTCTCGGTAGAGGTCTTGGGCTCCAGTGTGCCCTCTCTTAAGGTGCAACCATTCCAGGAGTCGCTCCCAATCCTCCGCTACTGGATCACTTTGCAAGGGGGCGAGGCGGGCCAGCTCATCAACCCTATTGTTCCAATGACCAGACGGATCTTCTCCCGTCTGATGGGAGGCTACCCATCCTACCGCAAAGTTCCCCTGTCTGGCAATGGTTAAAATATCTTGCCACTTTTCCTTTTGCCATACAGGTATTCTGTTAACCTCCCACCCATTTTGTTCCCAAAAGGGGAGCCACTCTGTACACCCCTTAAAGACAGCAAAGGAGTCAGCGTAGATATAGATTGGAGAGGCAGACTGGGCTTCATGTTGAAAGACACTCCATACGGCCACTAATTCCCCTACTTGAGCGCTGCCTTCTCCTTCGGTAATTATTTTTTGGTCGGTCCTTATCTGTAGGGCGACAGCACGGTATTTCCAAGTTCTGCCCTCTCGTTTAGCAGAGGCATCAGTGAACCAAGCGTTCTGTAATTGTTCTGAAAATGGGGGGGCTACCTGCACAGCAGAAGGGGGCATGTCACCTTCCCGGTCTGGGGCCACTCCCTCTTGGATAACCAAATTTTTGGCAGCGCCCTCAGAAACTTCAAAAATACCACAATAATGTTCTATTTGCGCGTACCATTTCCGCACTGAAGCTCTTTGTGCCACCCCGTCAGGGGGAGGTGTCCCAGTTAAAACTGGTTTAATCACTTTGAAAGGACCTCTGAGCACTATTGGTTGCTGGCGAATGGTGTGCTCTGCTTCTCGTAAAGCCAGGCTGACTACAAACAGCCCCTTTTCCCATGTGGTGTACCGTTTTTCTGCATCCTTGAAACTCCGAGAATAAAAGCCAATGGGCCGGATGGGCCCTGCCGGCCCCCGTTGCCACAAATGAATCGATAGCCCGGTTGTGGCAAACCCCCATTCGATCTGCACCGGGTCTGTCGGGTGGATAGGCCCCAGGGCTTGGTATGCATTTGCCTCGAACACCAACAGCTGTAGCGCCTCATCGTGGACCGGGGTCCACTCCCATTGTGCCCTTTTCCGTAGTAAATCATATAGGGGTCTCGCGATAATTGAGAAATCAGGGATATGCTTTCTCCAGAACACAAGCAGCCCTAACGCATGCTGTAAGTCTTTTTTCAATTCTGGTATCTTAATTTGGTTGAGGGAGGAAAGGGTGTCTGGTGGGATACATGTCATCCCTCCCTTCCACCAAATTCCTAAAAATTTCACCTCACTTGAAGGGGTTTGTATTTTCTCAGGTGGGATTGTCAATCCTATGCTCTCTAGATGGGTGATGATGTCCTTCTGGACTTCCCCAGCCTCTTCCACCTGATTCCCCCCTGTGAGTACATCATCTATATATTAGTAAACTTTCACCCCCGCTCTTATGGGAATTGCTTCCAGCTCCTGTGCTAGAGCGTGGTGGGCTAAGGTGGGGGAGTGCTTGTATCCCTGAGGGAGCCGTGTAAAGGTGTACTGTTGCCCCTCCCAGGTAAAAGCAAAGCGGTCCTGGTCCTGCGGCTGCAGGGGGACCATAAAGAACATGTCTTTAACGTCAATAGTCGCCATAATAGGGTGTGATTGCTCTTGAATGGCGGCTATAAGCTCGGCCATGTTCGGTACGGCAGCTGTTAATGGGCCTGTGTTCGTATTCAGCCTCCGGTAATCTACTGTCAGCCTCCACTTGCTGTTTGGTTTTCAGACAGGCCATACCGGGGAGTTAAAGGGGGAGTGGGTGGGAACTATAATCCCCCTCCCCTTTAAGTCCTCCAGCACTGGCACGATTCCATCTCTTGCTCCTATCGGTAGCGGGTAGGGTTTCACGCTTGTCAGTTTGGAAGGGGGGAGGGCAGGCGCCGCTTGCAACAGGCGCACCCCCACGCCGGGGGCTTCGGCCAACCGCCTGATCTGCGGGATGCCGAAAGACCACGAATTTCCTTGGGTGTCGCGCCACTGTCTGCCCTTTAAAACGTCTATGCCCAAGAGGTTCATTTGAAAGGGTCCTATGGCCGCCATGGTGTTCACCGGACTCTCATCTCCTGGTAGCCATAAGGTTACCGGGGTCATGGGCACAGACTGGGTTTTCCCTAGGGCGTTTAATACTATCAGGCGCTTAGAAGGAGTTGAGATGCCGCACCGTTCTGCCTCGCTTTGTTTTATTGCTGTAATTTGGGCCCCTGTATCAATTAAAAAGGTCATCGGCCTCTTCCTCAGCCCTACTGTGACGGTAATGAGGAGGTCCCCTTTATTGTTGCAGGTGAGTTGTCTAATAAACGTCCACCCCCTGCCTCCCCCCTCACCCTGAGGGGGCGGAGGTCTTAGTTTCCCGCCACCCTTTCATCCCCCTTGAACCCCTCCTCCTTATCCAGTGCCGGCACGGAGGGCGCGTTTGGTTTGGGAGAGGGTCCTTGCCCGGACCACCTCCGCACAAGGAGCTCTAATTTTTTGGTGGGGAGCCCATCCATTAGGTCTCGGGGCACACCCTTTTGCAGTCCCTTCTGCCACAATTCTTGTCGGAGCACGGGTTTTTCCCTTTTTGTTGGGTCGGGGCTTCCCCCCGAAAAAGCCAGCGGTTTATTTGCCGGCTCCGCTGCCCGCACGGCCCTAGTTTCCACCTTGTGGTAAGTTCTGCCTACTGGCCCGTATTTCCTCCCATAGTTTATCAGTTCCTGAGCTATCTCCCCCCAGGTCCACACCTTCCTCCCCCACTGCCACTGTTCGGGGGTTACTGTTCCCTCCAGGGCAGCTGCAATTCGCTCTTCGCGAGGCACATTTTGGATTCTCCCCTGTAATTGGATCCCAATAGGTTTTAACGAATCGGGGAGTCCTCTTATTAGCGGCGTCAGCTGCTCTGGGTCTACCGGTAACAACATCGGAGAGCTTAAATTTGGTTTAAGTTCCCGGTCATACATCATTTGCAGGCATGCTGCCTTTTGTACGTTTTCTAGCAGTTGCTCAACCGAACCAGTTATAGCTAGGGGATCCCCCCTTTCTAATGGGTTCAGCTCCCCTGCCCAATATGCTGCCCTCTGGGTCAGAGACCATGGGGCCCGGCGATCGCCCGTGGTGAGGAAGACGCCGGGGCCCCAATACCCCTCTGCTTCTTTTCCCGATAGCATGATCCCATCCCCCCCCGACAGGGATATCCTCCACACATATTCGGTTTCGGACTCCCTCGCCGTCCTAGCAAAATCCTTTCGGAGTTTAGCCAGTTCGGTGGTGGTAAAAGGGATTTCTTTGGTTACAACTTGGGGACGGTTGTCGCTATCGTCCTCATATATGTATTCCATTTTTACCAGCGGGCACATATGGGGGGGGTTATCCACCGTCTCCCTTAATTGCTTTAGATCTTTCTGGGGGTAGATTTGGCGTACCCCTTTCTCCTCCAACATTACCTCCGCCTCAGCGAGGGTGTCTGCCTCCCTCAGGAGCTGAACCCTCAGCTCCTCCTTCAAAATCATATTTTGGCGCTTCTCCTCCTCTAGCGCCCGTTTGGTCTCTAGCAGTTGCTCTCGCAGCGGCGCTATCACTGCTTGCAACGAAGCAGCCACAGCCTCTGATTGGCAGGGCGCTCGTTTCTTGTGCTCCACTGCCGCTGCCAGACACGCTCCTAACACAGCACAAACAATAGCCTTCCCTTTTCCCTTCTTCGCTCTAGCTTCTTTATGCAAAACCGCTATTCGGTCCATAATACTTTGCAGTTGGAACCAGTGGTCCCGTGCCCAATCTCGTCCCGGGGGCGAGGGGCGAGAGCGGTACGTTTCTAAAAACTCATATAATTTCTCTGTCTCTTCACAAAAATCGCCTGCCTTTTGGGCGGCCATATCCTACAAAGGGGAGTTCGTCCCGGGAGGGTCAAACCTTAGAAAAAACAAGTTTCCCCTATACGCTCCCGGGAGGCCAGTCCGCACACTACTACAAGACAAAGACGAGCCTACAAAGGGGATATCGTCCTGAGGGGGTCACACCGTACAACCCAGACTTCCCCTATACTCCCCCAGGAGGCCAGACCATAAACTAGTGTGAGACAGAGCAGAGCCTACAAAGGGGATATCCTCCTGAGGGGGTCACACCACCAATTCAAGTTTCCCCTATACGCCCTCAGGAGCTCAAATCACAAACTGCTACGCGCGTTTCAGTGCAAAGGTCTCAACACCCACTCCCTCCTTGCGCTTCGTTCATCTCCAGCTGCTTCCCATGCGGGAGAGCAGAACCGCGGATCAGAACTCCGCACTCGCTTCGTACTTATTTGTACACCTCGTTCACACACACTCGTTCAGCACACCGTAAGGTTGTATGACACTCTCGTCTCAAGGGATCCTGTCCGTGACGCCAATTAAATGTCCCGATCCAATGTCGGGGGAGGTTTCGATACGATCCCAAGGATGAGATTAAGACGCTGGAATCGGTCAGATGTCGTACAACCTTTCACTTTTATTGGAGGGGAGAAGAGAACGGAGGGAGGAGGGAGGGCAAGGGAGGAGAGGAAAAGAATAGGGGAGAGAGAGTTAGAAAGAGAAGGAGAAGGAGGAGTTTGTCACCACCACTTCGAGTCCGGTGATCTTCCGCAGGGTCTTCGGTGGCCTCAGGCTCCGTTAGGGATCGAAGCGGGGGGAGGGGGGGTGAGCCTTGAGGGTGCAGGAACGGAAGGAGTGGTCTCGCGCGCGCCGCCGCCGCCCCCGCCGAGGGGCACGTGTGCTCCTTATATAGGGGCTCCCACGCATGCGCAGATCACAAATGCGTACGTGCAGTTCGCCACGGCCGTGCTGCCCCCGCCTCTGCTCTTTTCGCGCCTTTTTGTTCCCGCCTCAGCTCTTTTCACGCCTTTAGTCCCTGCGCAGGCGCACGAGGTTGTTTTTCTCAAACCTGGGGAGAAGATGGTCTTTTCGAAGCGCGACGCTGGATGGTGCTACAGCGGCAATGTCGAGACAAAACCACATTTGGTACCGGTTCTCTACAACACCATTGCAGATGCAGACGCCATTGCAGGTGCAGATACCACTGTAGGAGCAATTCCAGAAGCTCTTAGCAATGTGTATGCCGTTGCACGTTCCATTACAGACGCAGATACCACAGCAGGTGCAGATGCCATTGCAGATGCCATTGCAGAATGAATTAGCATTGCAGACACCCTTGCAGATGGCATTGCTGAGGTACAATGCATTCCTCAGAACATCACAGATGGAGATAGCAATGCAAATGGCATCGCAGAGGCACATGCCATTGCAGACGGTGTTGCAGATGCAGCTAGAGTGGCAGAAGAACATCTGATTGCATGAGGATACCATTGAAGACACCATTGCAGATGCTACTGCAGGCGCAGATACGACCACAGGTGCCATTGCGGATGCATGCAAAAATTCAGAGAGAAATGCCATTCCACATGCAGACACCATTGCAGATGCTGTTGCAGATGCAGATACCTTTGCAGATCCAATACTGCATTCCAGGTGGCACTGAAGAATTGCAGGTGCCATTGCAGATGCAGTAACGGGCCAAAGGACAGGCACAGCTACAGATGCCATTCGAGACACGCATGCTGGCACCATTAGAAATGCAGGTACCAGTACCATCACAGCGACCGACAGAATTACAGACTGAGATTCACATTGAACTGCCGATACAATTGCAAATACAGGCACAGAACAGACACCATTCCAGATAAAGGTACAATTACACACACAACTGACGATACAAGGACGGTCTCACATGCAAGTGCACATTCAGTTACACCAACAAGAGCAGCTACAGCAAGTGATGCCACTGCCGACAGAGGTACCATGGCAGACAAAGGAACCCTTACACATAAAGACACTGATACAACTGCAGCTGCCGTTACACACAGATGTGGTGTTACAGGCAGGGGTACAGAGAAATATACAGATAACTACACAGCCAGTCACCGACAGGGAGGTGGATGAGGATGCTGACATGGATACAAATACAATGACGGACACGGGTGCAGTTACAGAGACGGACACCAATACCCACAGAGGTACAAGCAGAGACAGAACTCCAGCTCCAGACTCCGCAACGCACACAGACACAATTGCTGATCCAGAGACAGCTGGAGGTACGGATGCAATTACACTTACAGGCAGCATTACACATATAGCTACCACTACACGTACCGATAAACAGAGAGAAGGTGCCACTGAACATACCACTGCAGGTGGCACTGCAGGTTCCAACACCAGGGCAGGCACCATTTCAGATGCACGTACCGCTGCTGATAACCCTGCAGGAGCCATTGGCAAATAATGCTTCAGGTGCAGGTGCCGCTGGCATTGCAGAAACCATTGCAGGTGCCACTGCAGATGCAGAGGCCATTGCAGACACATGTGCACATTCAATTGCTCAAAAAAAAGCAGATACAGAAGTGACACCATTGCCCACTGAGAATCCACAACAGACCAGGAGGAACCATTACACGTAAAGACATTGACAGAAACACAGCTATCTGTCGTGGTTTAACCCCAGCCAGCAACTAAGCACCACGCAGCCGCTCGCTCACTCCCCCCCACCGGTGGGATGGGGGAGAGAATCAGAAGGGTAAAAGGGAGAAAACTCGTGGGTTGAGATAAGAACAGTTTAATAATTGAAGTAAAATAAACTAGAACAGTTAAATAGGCAAAGCAAAAACCGTGCACGCAAGCAAAACAAAACAAGGAATTCATTCACTACTTCCCATCAGCAGGCAGGTGTTCAGCCATCTCCAGGAAAGCAGGGCTCCATCACGCGTAACGGTTACTTGGGAAGACAAACGCCATCATGCCCAATGTCCCCCCCCCCTTCCTCCTTCTTCCCCCAGCTTATATACTGAGCGTGACGTCATATGGTATGGAATAGCCCTTGGGCCAGTCTGGGTCAGCACTCCCCCTGGCTGTGCCCCCTCCCAGCTTCTTGTGCACCTGCCAGAGCAGGGGAAGCTGAAAAGTCCTTGACCACTGTGAACACCACTTAGCACCTATTTAGCAACAGCTTAGCACTACTTAGCAAGAACCAAAGCATCAGTGTATCATCGACATTGTTCTCATCCTAAACCCAAAACACAGCCCCATACCGGCTACCAAGATGAAAATTAACTCTATCCCAGCTGAAACCAGGACACTACCAAAAACAGCCCCGGGGACCCCGAGGCTGGTCGGCCTCGGCTTGCTCCCTAGGAGAATCAAGAACCATGTCCTCCACTGTCACCTTCCTGGGCACATTTCTGAGAAGGGGACTGAGAAAAGAGAGCACGGACTGACCACCAAAGATGCCGCTCAAGATGCAGCAGCCCAGGCAGAGGCAGATCCCATTGCAGAGACCATTCCAGAGAACGCTGCAGGCGTAGATGAAATTTCCGATGGAACTGCAGATGGAGATGCCATTGAAGATGCTGGTGCCATTGTAGGTGCTAGTGCAAATGCAGATCTCTTGGAGAGTGCTGATAGCCAATAGCAATGCGAATCCCATGGCAGAGTCCATTTCAGACGCAGCTGCCATAGCAGATGCAGAGACCATTGCCTACGGCATTGCAGAATGAATTGGCATTGCAGAGACCACGGCAGATGCCTTTGCAGATGCAGATGCTGTTCCACAACTAAATACTTCTGAAGAAGCCGACACCACTGCAAATGCAGGTACCATGGCAGACACCTTTCAAGGTGGCGGCGCCGTTGCAGGCAGCCTTGCAGATGCAGTGTCATTGCAGATACCCCTGCAGATGAATATAGCATTGCGGGTACTGCTTTATACTCAAGTACCATTGTTTGCACCGCTGCAGATGGCGGTGCAGAGAGCTGCAGGTAGCATCATCTCAGCACGCATCACCGCCTCCACTGATGCCATCGCAGATGCTCACATCGTAGCACAAGCAGATGCAGTATCAACGCAGATGCTGTGGCAGATAGCATTGCAGATGCAGGGACGGAGGCAGATGCAAAGGACATTACAGATGCTGTTGCATTTCACCTACCTGCACATAGACCATTGCAGATGCCATTCCAGGTGCAAATACGATTGCAGATAGCGTTGCAGGTGAACATACGATTGCAGATGGAGATGTAGATGCCATTGCAGTAGAAGGTATCATTGCAAAGGCTATTGATGATGCAGGGAGCACTGCTGATGCAGTTACAGATACCATTGCAGATGTAGGTACCATTTCAGATGCAGATACCATTGCAAATGGCACTGCAGATTAAAATACCATTGCAGAAACCATTGCATAGACCTTTGCAGATGCACATCACATTCTTGATAATGCGGCAGGTGCAGACACCAAAGCAAACACCATTGCAGATGCAGACGCCATTTCAGATGCAGATACCACTGTAGAAACCATTGCAGAAACCATTGCTGATGCAAAGTCAGGTGAAGACAAAAGAGGGGATGCCGACGCCGTTGCAAATGCAGGTATCGCTGAAGATGCAGAGGCTACAGCAGACACTCACAGCATTACAAATGCCGTTGCAGCTGCAGATACCTTTGCAGCTGCAGATAGCATTGCAGATGCAGAGGCCGTTGCAGATGCCATTGCAGGTGACACTGCAGATACCATCGACAATGCCATTTCGGATACACCTACAGATACCAATACCATTAGAAATATACTGATGCAATTACAGATACAATTGCCGATACAGTGGCACATACAGACAGAACTGCACATGCGATCACAGATGCAAGATGAGCCACAGACACAAGTACACATTCAGTTACACCTATAGATACACGTACAGCCACTGATCTCATTCCTGGTAGGGGTACCGTTACACATACAGAAACCAAATACACAGACACCTACAGAAACCATTGCGAGTCCACGTGCAGGTACAGGTACCATTCCCTATGCAGGTACACTTACAGGCACAGTTACAGGCACAGACAGAGATAGCATCAGAGGCACAGATACTACTGGCACCATCACCACCACAGGTACCAGCACCATCATCCATACCACTGCATAAAGCAGTATAATTACAGATACAGATGCCCATGGAATTTCAGATACAATTGCAGATACAGGCATAAAGTCCATAAAGTTCCAGATACAACGGCAGATAAAGATATAATTAAACAGTACAGGAGTGCACTCCCAGGCACCATTACACGAATACCACCGCAGATGCAAGTACAAGTACAGATACAATTACACACAGAAGTACAGATACAATGAGAGTCCATTCTCCAAGGGACAGAGTTACCATTCCAAGTTAAGCTATTGATACAAATACAGATGTAGACATCGAGACAAATACAATTGTAGATTCAGATACAGGTACTATTACACAGGCAGGTACTCGTACAGTTACCATTACAGACACCGATACTAACACAGAGACACCAATACCCACACCTGCAATTGCATCTGAAATTGTATCTGCATCTGCCATTGTAACTGCAATGGAATCTGCATCTCTTCTGGCATCTGCAACAGCACCTGCAGTTGTCCCTGCATCTGCAATGATTCCTGCAGTGACACCCGCCTCTGAAATACTACCTGCATCTGCAATGTTATCTGCAAGGGCATCCGAACCTTCCATCGTATCTGCATCTGCAACGCTATCTGCAATGGTACCTGCACCTGCAACGCCATCTGCGCTGGAGAGTTGCAGACAACGGTACGGTTGCACACACAGCATTCCAGATGCAGATACCTTCGTAGATGCCACGGCAGATTCAAATACCATTGCAGATGCAGAGGCCATTGCAGATATTGATCCCGTTGCAGATATCAACAGCATTCCACACGCCAATGCAGATACCAACACCATTACAGATACACACACAGCACACCGGGGCATTATCCCCTGCTCAGCACTGCTCAGACCACATATGTAACACCGTGCCACATATGGGGCTTCCTCCCTCCACACCCACACGTCCCCCCCATCCCGATACAGGACAGACATCGACCAGCTGCAGCCAGGACGCGGGAGCACTCCCCACCCAGGGAGAGGCCGAGGGCACGGGGCGGCTCAGCCCGGGCAGGAGAGGGCTCCAGGGCTCGTCGCAGCCCGCCAGGACCTTCAGCCAGGCTCTTCGTCCTGGTAGGGGGCAGGAGGAGAAGACACCATGGGCCACAGTGGAGAGGAGAGACCCGGCAATGCCCCTGCAGCCTGCTGCCGGCCTAGCAGCAGCTCCAGCTGAAGGGACCTCACAAACACCCACCCAGCCACAAGCCGGCTGCTGGCCTATCACCTGCAGGGACAGAAGTGACCTCATAAGCAACTTCCAAGCCACGGGCCTGCTCCTACCCTATCAGCGTCTCCGGCAGAAGTGACCTCACCAGCCCCGCCCCAGCCCTCCCCTCGCTGCTGGCCCCTTGCCTGCCCCCCAACCGGCCTCTCCTCTGCCCCCCAGCTCCCTCCTCTCTGCGCTGTCACTGGCAGGCACTGAGCACCTCACTGCCACCTGCTGCTCCTGACCAATCAGCTTCCTCCCACGCAAGTGACCTCACCGCACCCCAGCAATGTCACCTTCCACCCCGCTCCCCCATCCTCTCTCCTGGCCTCTGCCTCCGGCTCTCACAGTCCCTGCCCTCCTCCTGCCTCCCCAGGGGCCCAGGAGCTCAGAGCTGGGGGAAGGGGGCACAGCGCTGCTCAAGAAACCTTCTGCTGGGCATTCGCAGGTTGGGTCCTGCTCGTACAGGAGGCACGCTCGTCTCTGTGAGGAAGAAAATACCCTCCTGGCCACTGCAACACTCTTACTCCCAGCCCACACTGCCTTTGTTGGGGAGGGACCAAAGAAATCCCTTCATTGCCTCCGACACTCAAACGGCTCCAACACGGACCCGACTAGAGTTGCCCCAACCCTGTTGCAGAAGCGGGTAAGGAGCCACCAACAACCGCAGCGTCTGTATCTCCAGACCCCGCTGCAGAACACGCTCTGCCCTGGCTCTTTGCAGAGACGCCGCTTCCTCAGCAGCGGGGGACGGGCGTGAGCCAGGCAATGCAGAAAACAGTAAAAGCAGGGGCAGGCCAGTGCTATTGGTCAGCATGCTCCCGCTGCCCCAGGGGCTGGGAAATGGAGCAGCCAGAGCATACAGGTGTGTCTGATTGCAAAAATCAAAAGTAAAAAGAAAAAAAGCCCAACTTTGGCAATCTGAAGCTCTGGTGAAAATGACACCTTCTCTCTTAATCCAAAATAACCCCGTCCATTTTTGCTGTCTTCCAAAAAGGCCAAATAAAATATGAAAAATAAATAACTAAAAAGAAGCCAAGAATATTATGCAGTACAGGTTATATTCCAAGATTTAGTACCTTGTAACTTGTAGGCAGATGCAGATGCCACTGCAGATGCAGACACCATTGCAGCTACCATTGGAGATGTAGATACCATCTGAGACGCCATTTCAGCTGCAGATACCATTACAGATTAAGGTTACACGGCAGAGGTAAATGCCACTGCAGGTGCAGATACAACTGCAGAGGCAGGTAATAATGAAAATGGCCAGGCTAACTGCTTGACTTGCGACCGCACCAGGTACAGAAGGAAAGTGCTGCCAGGTTTGTCCTCTTCACCAGACATCTAACCACGCAGGGTGACCAGAGCAGGACTGCTTCCAGGAAAGATACCTGGGGTTTGCTGCTCACCTGGACGCTATTGCTGCTCACATCCCCCTTCCCAACTCCTCTCCAGCTGCATTCTACTTCGATAGGGCACAGCATTGCTCAACATGGTCATTTTGAGCTGAAAGAGGCACAGGCCATGCCTAAAAAGAAGCAGCCTTGCTAGTTTCACAGGTAATGTCACAGCAGACTGTGGAGCAGTTCCTATGTGCGTCTACCCTGGTTTTGCATCAGAAAGTGATTTTGCACACGCGATGCCTTGCAACAGGGCTTTTAAGCCTGGCTTTGCCTCATACCTCTCCTTCTGCTTGCTGGCCAGGGCTCCTCCTGACTCTGTCAGGGTGGAGAGTAAAGCGGGGGTCTCTTAGGAGGAGCATCTGTCTGGCATCCACCTCTGCTCCACACTCTCCAAGCTCTTCTGAGTGCAGCTATGGAAAGAAAAAGCATGAGGAATGACACGTGATGGGGTTGGCTGAGCTTTAAAAGTCATGCCTACACCTGATGATGCAGTAGGATAAACTTGACCCAAAGAATGTGCGGCAACATGGGGACTTCTGTGAAGTAAACAAGGAAACACTACACCCCAGCAGAAAATGGACATAGGTTGTCTCCACTGGCCCTCTGAGGTCATGTGCTCTGCGAACCCTGCTGCCCTCCTTGGGAAGCACTCCTAAAATGGCATGCCCCTCAGAAGATGTCAGACCACTAGGTCTCCACATGAAGAACAAACGGGTCCTGGTTGAGTCAGTGGTGACAAGGCAAATGCAATAGAAAGACACTGACAGCCTAGCTGCCAGCCATCCATGATGAAAACACGTCTCTTTCCTCATCACCTGATCCTCCTCAGAGGGAAAACCACAAGAGGGAACACAGAATCTACTGGGTCAGGATAACCATGGTCTCTTTCTACCCCTGCCAGAAGTGCCCTTGAAGAAACACCGCATCTGAAACACAGCTACTTCATTTGCATTGTACCCATCTCCTGCAGCAGAGCCAAGAAACCTTCCTCAGAAAAATCACAGAACCATAAAGCAAGGGCTACTGAGTACACAAGATGATCTGCACTTGTCAGTGGGAAGGGCATGAGACTGAGACTTCCACACCAGACGAGGTCAAGTGCTATGTCAGTGCCACGGAGAAAAGCCTCTGTGCAGCTGGGCAGCAGTGTGGGAATGTTCACAAACCCCAGGTCATGTCTGATGAGCGTCTAAAAGGAGTAAAGCAGCTCTGGCTTGTCTCCCAAACTGTGTGCTGAAACCTGAGGAAAAGTCACTGAACCCCTGGAAAAAGGCCACCCTCCTCAGCCACGTTTATTAGTGTTCAAAGTGACAAATTAGAGGGTGTTATAAGGGCAAGGATTAGAGAACTTTAACCAGAGGTGATGCTCCAAACTGCATCAGAAATTGAAGGTAGTAGGTGCGGCTGCATCCACAAGTTACTGATTTTAGATGCAATTAAAACCTCTTCAGCATCCTACCTGTCTGCACATCATAGAATCATAGAAGACCTTGAGATGGAAGGGACCCATAAGGATCATTGAGTCCAAATCCCTGCTCCTGTACCTGCAAGGTACAGAGCATGGACCTGCTTCCAACATTGATATAACTCCTCGGGTGGATTCCCTGGAGGACGCTGGGGCTGCTCCCTGTGACATTCCATGGTCTCCAGGGGAGGCCAAAACATTGCAGATCTGCCTGCAAGAGGTGCAGAAGAGCTACCAGGCATGGACCTGCCCCCAACATACACAATGCTCTTCGGGTAGCTACTCTAGAAAAGTCTGGGGCTACTGCCTGGGACTTCATCTGTCTGCAGAGGAAACCAAAATGCTCCTGAGCTGCCTGGGAGGAGTATTGGGCAGCTACCAGGCATGGGCCTGCCTCCAACATTGACAAAATGACTCAGGGAGCTTCCTTGGAGGAGTCGGGGGTTGCTACCTGGGAATTCCTCCTTCTCCAGAGGAGGCCAAGACACCCCTGGAGAATCATAGAATCGTTTAGGTTGGAAAAGACCTTTAAGATCATCAAGTCCAACCATTGACCTAGCACTGCCAAGTCCACCACCATCCAGGAGATGCCTGGGAAGAGTCCTGGGGAGCTACTGGGCATGGACTTTCCCCCAACATACACACTGCTGTTCAGGTAGCTACCTTAGAATAGTCTGGGGCTGCTACCAGGGAGTTCTCTGGTCTCCAGAAGAAACCAAAGTGCTCCTGGAGATGGCGGAGAGGAGTCCTGGGGAGCTGCAGGGCATGGACCTGCCTTCAATGTGAAGAAAGCTCTTCAAGTAACTAACTAGGAGGACTCAGGGGCTGCTACAGAGCATGACCGGCCTCCAACATACACAATGCTCAGTAGCATAGCTACCTTTGAAGAGTCTCGGGCTCCTGCTGGAGAATTCATCCATCTCCAGAGGAGGCCAAAACACTTGTGCAGATGCCTGGGAGGAGTCCTGGGGAGCTACCAGGCATGCACCCGAGTCCTACATGAAGAAAACTTTTCAGGTAACTATTGAGGAGGAGTCCGTGGCTACTACCCAGAAAATTCAGCCATCTCTAGGGAACGAAAAAACACTCCCAGGCTGCTTCGCAGGAGTCTCAGCAAGGTACAGAGCATGGACCTGCCTCCAACATTGAGAAAACTCCTCGAGTGGATTCCCTGGAGGAGTCTGGGGCTGCTACCAGCGAAATTCCCCAGCCTGCAGGGGAGGCCAAAACATTCCGGAGCTGCCTGAGAGGAGTCCGAAGGAGCTGCGGGGCATGGACCTTCCCCCAGCATACACAGTGCTCTTTGGGTAGCTACTTGCAGAAGAGTCTGGGGCTGCTACCTGGGAATTCAGCTTTCTCCAGCACAGGCCAACACAATCCTGGAGATACCTGGGTGGAGTCACAGGGAGCTACCAGACACGGACCTGCCTTCACCAGGAACAAGACTATTCAACAAAATACCTAGGAGGGTTACTGGGCTACTACCCAAGACTTCAGCCATCTCCAGAGGAAGTGAACACACTCTTGGTGATGCCTAGGAGGAATGCTGGGGAGCTGCTAGGCATGGACCTGCCTCCAACATGGACAAAACAATTAAATTAGCAGCCTAGGAGGAGTTTGGGGCTACTACCCATGACTTCAGCTGTCTCCAGATGAAGCCAAAACACTCTTGGAGATGCCCGAGAGGAGTTCCAGAGAGATATCGGCCATTGACCTGCCTTCAATATGAAGAAAGCTCTTGGCGTAAGTAACCAGGAGGACTCGGGCTGCTACCCGAGACTTCAGCTATATCCAGGGAAGGCCAAAAAACTCCTAAGCTGCCTGGGAGGACTCCCAGAAAGCTACAGGGTGTGGACCATCCCTCAACAGTGAAAACACCCCTTGAGTGGATTCCTTGGAGGAGTCAGGGGCTGCTACCTGTGAAATTCAGCTCTCTCCAAGGAAGACCAACAAATTCTGCAGCTGCCTGGGAGGAGTCCCAGGGAGCTACCGGGCTTGCACCTGCCTCCAACATGGACAAAACACTTCGGGTAGCTACCGTGCAGGAGTCTGGGGCTGCTGCCTGGGACTTCAGCTTTCCCCAGAGGAGGCCAAGACAATCCTGAACGTGCCTGGGAGAATTCCCACACAGCTACTGAGCACAGACCTTCCCCCAACATACACAATGCTCTTTGCGTAGCTACCTTCAAAGAGCCTGGGGCTGCTGCAGGGAATTCACCTGTCTCCAGACGAAGCTAAAACATTCTTAGGTTTTCCTGGAAGGGGTCTCAGGGAGCTTCTGGGAATGGACCTTCCTCACACATGAAGAAAACTCTTCAGGTAACTACCTAGGACGAGGCTGCGGCTGTTACTGAGGACTTCAGCTGTCTCCAGGCAAAGTCCAAACACTCCAAAGCTGCCTGGGAGGAGTCTCAGAGAGCTACAGGGCATGGAACTGCCTCCAACAGAAGCAAAACTCTTTGTGTAGCTTCCTTGGGGGAGTCTGGGGCTGCTACCTTCAAAATTCTGCCATCTCCAGGGGAGGCCAAAACATTGCAGAGCTGCTTGGGAGTCCCTGGGAAGCTACCAGGCATGGACCTGCCTTCAAGTCTAAGAAAACTCTTCATCTAACAACCTTGCAGCATCTGGGTCTGCTACTTGCAAAATTCAGCTGTCCCCAGGGAGGCCAACACAGTCCTAGAGATGACTGGGAGAATTCCCAGGGAGCTACCAGGCACGGACCTGCCCCCAACATGAACAAAACCTTTCAGGCATCGTATGCGTCTTCTATCCAGGACTTCAGCTGGCTCCACGGAAAGGCAAAACACTCCCATGCTGCCTTGGAGGAGTCCCAGAGGTCTACCGAGCATGGACCTGCCTCCAGCATACACAAAACACCTTGGGTAGCTACCTTGGACAAGTCTGGGACGGCTACCTGCTAAATTCAGCTGCCTCCAGGGGAGGCCAAAACATTCTGGAGATTCCTCTGAGGATTCCTGAGGAGCTATCGGGCATGGCCTGCCTCCAAGACAAAGAAAACTCTGCCACTAACTAGGAAAATTGTGGTGCATCTACCTGGGACTTCAGCTGTGTGTAAAGAAAATGAAAACACTCTGTTAGATGTATGGGAAAAGTCCTGAAGTAAAAACAGGAACGGACCTGCCCCCAAGATGCACGATGCTCTTTGGGTAGCCACCTTAGAAGATTCTGGGGCGGCTACCTGGGAATTCACTTGTCTCCAGAGGAAACCAAAAGACTCTGGGAAATCCCTGCGAGGAGTTCCAGAGTGCCTCCGACATGCACCAAACTCTTCAGGTATCTCCCCTGGTGCAGTCTGGGGCTGCTACCCAGGACTTCAGCTCCCTCCACAGCAGGACAAAACACTGGGGCAGATGCCTGGGAGGAGTCCTGGGGAGCTCCAGGGCATGGACCTGCTTCCCATTCCTATCAGCAATCAATGGCAGAGCATCAATCAATAGGATGGCAGCAGTCAGTAAAAGCAGCAAGCAATCGTATAGCAACAACCAATCCTTTAGGAATAAGCAACAGAACAGCAACAACCAGGTTACTACAAAGTTGTCACCAGGGAGGGAACTTATCCTCCAAACATCAGCAGATATACTGATGATGGATTACTTATATGGAGATCTAATACTGGTATAAAGTGCATTAGATTTCAGAAAGGGCCAAAGCATTGCAGAGGGGAGGACAAAGCGATCCCAGAGGGGACCCAGCCATCCCAGAGGTGGGTGGATAAACCTATCCGACTCCAAAAGTGAGCCCAAAGGGGGAACAATAACGTAACAGACAGAGTCTCACTTCTGAGATGATCTGGAGGTGCCTGGATTCTCGGTCCCCAGCTGTGCTGCAAAGCGCCCAGCTGCACGTTTCAGGGATGCTTCTGATCGCCAGGCCCACAGCTCCCGGGCTCGCAGGAACGTTCTTCTGCTCGGGCATTTCCCTTTCTAAGCAGTCACCTTTATGGCTGCTCACACCTGCACAAGCTCCTGCCCTATCAGCTCCTCAGGCACCAGTGACCTCACAAGCACCTGCTCAAGCCAGGGGCCTGCTCCTGCCCTATCAGCTCCTCAGACACCACTGACATCACAAGCACCTGCACAGCAGAAGCATCCTCACTGCCAACGCCCTGGCTTTTTCCTCTCCATCTCCATCTCTGTCTCCCATCTCCCCCTGCTCTCCCCTCTCCCACGCACCTTTCTCCCCCACTCCACCACCTCCCACTGCCTCTGGCTGCCTCTGGGTTCAGGGGGCAGATGTTACCTCGCAAGCATTGTCCCAGACAGGTCACCTGCATCTCCTTCTCATCTCCTTCTGCTCTCATCATCACTGCACCAGTTGTTTGATGCGCTTTTGGACATCATGGGCCCTTTTGTCCTGCCTCCCTCCTGCTGTTAAATGCTCTTCCTGCAAGAGAAGTGACCATCAGTCCGTGTCCCCTCTCTGCCATCTTACCTGCATCTCTCTGACCTGGACAGCTGCTGGGAGCTGTCACCATCAGCCCCGGCTCTGCTTCAAGGCTTCTCCTGGCACAGGCGCAGCTCTGGCTGTGCTTGGTGCGGGCCATGCTTCCGGAGGGAGAACAGCAACCCTCACAGTTACTCCTGGGCAATGTCCTGCTGGGAAGAGCTGATCTGAAGGCAGGCTGGCAGCAGGTCCTGCGGCTGGTCCGGAGGTGCTCCCTGTCCCCCAGCTCGGCCACAGGTCCCACATCTGGCTCCTTCCAGCAGGATTTTGGAAAGCCCATTCCCAGCTGGCAGCGTCAGGCCAAGGCCACGGGGCAGAAACAGCTCCCAGACCCAAGGGCCCCAGCCCCCCACTGGCCTCTGTCCCCAAACTACTAAAACTACCAAACAGGCTCTGCCTCTAACTGAATTGTCTCCATTTTTAGGAAAAACAACCTTTATACTTCCATATTCAGTAGTGTAAGACTTCTAGAGGGCAATTTGGGCTTCAATTCCAGAACAAAAGAATTTCCATCACAGAATCTCAGCCACCACCTCCACGATCGTCTTGTCAGTGACCCACAAATGCTGCCTTGCCAAAAGTGACACCACCGGCTCAGCCAGAATGACTGTCAGTGGCACAAGAAGCCTTGTGTCCAAAAACACTCGGCACGTCCCTGATCCCATGAGATCAAAGATTCTTTCCTTTTTCCTTCCTTAATCAGTTGAGGCCCTTCTAGGCATCTTTAAAAGATCCTGACCTTAAAATGGCAACAATTCGGGCACAGCAGATGATGGGTCAGCTCATTGGTTTTGGTGTTCTCATAAAACCTGTGGCATGTGTTTTAGCTATTCCTCAACTCTTTTTTCTTCATATTCCTCCCCAAAAAGAGAAGAAAAAGCCAAGGAGTAACAGCATCCGGACATTTGGAATGCTCTGCTAATACAGGAGGTTTCCAACAAGCGTGCCAGGGGAATAGGCGCAGCCAGCTGGAAGCTGCAAGGCACACACCAGCAGTGTGCAACGAGGCATGGCCAGTGCCCATCGGCACCCTTGTTCTGACAGACAGCCATCGCTGAAGACAAGTCTGCTCAGTCAGAGCAAAAAATGACGGGCCGGATCCTAAAAATGCCACTTTGGAGGCTGAAAATGAGGCTTTGGAAAGTAAAAATGTGTCTTTGGACTCCAAAAAGGAGACTTCGCAAACTAAAACTGAGCCTCTGGACCACAGAAATGAGGCTTTCCGCCCTAAAAATGAGGCTTTCTGCCCTAAAAATCATAGAATCATAGAATGCTTTGGGATGGAAGGGACCTTTAAAGGTCATCTAGTCCATCCCCCCTGCAATGGGCAGGGACATCTTCAACTAGATGAGGTTGCTCAGAGCCCCATCCAGCCTGTCCTTGAACGTTTCCAAGGATGGGGCATCTACCACCTCTCTGGGCAACCTGTCCCAGTGTTTCACCACCCTCATCGTGAAAAATTTGTTTCTGGTGTTCAGTCTAAATCTACCCTCCTTTAGTTTAAAACCATTCCCCCTTGTCCTGTCGCAGCAGACCTTTCTAAAAAGACCATCCCCATCTTACTTGCAGGCCCCCCTGAAGTATTGAAAGGCTGCTATAAGGTCTCCCCACAGCCTTCTCTTTGCCAGGCTGAACAGCCCCAGCTCTTTCAGCCTTTCCTCGTAGCAGAGGTGTTCCGCTCTCTGATCAGTTTTGGGGCCTCCTCTGGACCCGCTCCAACAGGTCCATGTCCTTCCCGTGCTGAGGACTCCAGAGCTGGACGCAGTAAAAAATGAGGCTTTAGACCCTCAAAATTGAACTGTGAGCCCTGAAGAAAGCCTATGGGTAAGAAAAGAGAGGTTTGGACCCTAACAAGGAGGATTTGGGCCCTCAAAATGAGGCTTTGGGGACAGTAAGGGGCTCAAAGCGCTATAGTAAATGGGCTTACATCAGGCTGGTGGACAGTCACCAGTGGGGTTCCCCAGGGCTCCATTTTAGGGCCAGCGCTCTTTCATGTTTTTAGCAATGATCCAGACACAGGAGTTGAATGTACATGAAGTAAATTTGCTGACGATCCTAAAGTAGGAGGAGCTGTGGACTCCCTCGAGGCTAGGGAGGCCTTCCAGAGAGATCTGGATAGACTCAAGAGCTGGGCAATCACCAACCATGGGAAGTTTATCAAGAGCAAGTGCTGGATTCTCCCCTGGGACGGGGTAATCCTGGTTATCCATACAAACGGGGGGACGAGAGGCTGGCGAGCAGCCCTGCGGAAAGAGATCTGGGGATTTGGGTTGACGACAAGTTGAAAAGGAGTCAACAGTGTGTCCTGGCAGCCAAAGGGGCCAGCCGTGTCCTGGGGTGCATCAAGCACAGCACCGCTAGCCGGTCAAGGGAGGCGAGTGTCCCACTCTACACTGCCCTGGTGCGGCCCCACCTCCAGCGCTGGGTGCAGTTTTGGGCGCCTCAATATAAGAAGGACATCAAACTAGGAGTGTGTCCAGAGGAGGGCAACCAAGATGGTGAAGGGTCTCGGGGGCAAGACTTACGAGGAGCGGCTGAGGTCGCTTGGTGTGTTCAGCTTGGAGAAGAGAAGGCTGAGGGGTGACCTCATTGCAGTCTACAGCTTCCTGGGGGTGGGGAGGCAGCGGAGGGGGAGGTGCTGATCTCCTGTCTCTGGTGACCAGCGACAGGACACGAGGCAATGGAATGAATGGAATGCGTCAGGGGAAGTTCCGATTGGACATTGGGAAAAGGTTCTTCACTGAGAGGGTGGTCGGTCCCTGCAACAGGCTCCCCAGGGAAGTGCCCACAGCACCAAGCCTGTCAGAGTTCAAGGAGCATCTGGACGACGCTCTTAGTCCTATGGTTCAGTGTTAGGTAGACTGGGGAGGAGCAGGGAGTTGGACTCGATGATCCTCAGGGGTCCCTTCCAACTGACATATTCTGTGGTGCTGTCATTCTAAGGCAGCGGCCTGCTCCTGCTCTGAAACCTCCGCAAGTCCCTGTGGAAGCCACCTGCATGCTCCTGCCCTAATGCCTAGAGAAACACCACTTATCTCACAAGGACCTTCACAGGCCACGTGAATTCTCCTGCCCTGTCAGCTCCTTGGCCACCAGTGACAACATAAGCAGCAGCACAAACCAGGTGCCTGCTTGTTCAGCCACCAGTGACATCACAAGCACCTGCAGAAGCCAGGCACATACTCCCACCCTAAGAGCTGCAGAGCCACCCCTGGCATCACAAGCACCTGCACCAGCCAGGTGTCCGTTCATACCCAATCAGCTACTTAGGCACCAGTGACATCACAAGCAGCTGCACAAGCCAGGTGTCTGTTCATACCCAATCAGCTACTTAGGCACCAGTGACATCACAAGCAGCTGCACAAGCCAGGTGTCTTGTTCATACCCAATCAGCTACTTAGGCACCAGTGACATCACAAGCACCTGCACCAGCCAGGTGTCCGTTCATACCCAATCAGCTACTTAGGCACCAGTGACATCACAAGCAGCTGCACAAGCCAGGTGCCAGTTCCTAACCTATCACCTACTCAACCACATATGACGTCACAAGCACCTGCACAAGCCAACTGCCTCCTCCTGCCCTATCCCATAGGCAGGGAACTATGACAACACAAGCACCACTACAAACCAGGCGCCCTGTCCTTCCCAGTCCCATACTCAGACAACAGCTACCTCACAAGCACCTGCACCAGCTTTACAGTATTAATTCAGCTCCCTTTCTGCCTTCTATTTCTTCTTTTAGGTCCTCCTCCTTTTTATTGTTATTCTTCCTATCCTGAGGCTTCTAAACAGGTACCTAGCATTTTGCAAATAATTCCTTTCCCTTTTCCATCCCGTTGGGCCAAGGGGTTCAGAGTGGACCCCCGTGCTTTCTAAACTCCCTTTGGAGCCTAGGACTGGATGGATCCAGTCTTAGTCTCAGATTTGGTAAACGGTTGATGTCTAAGAGAATTATTTATACAAAGTTTATAAAAAGATTGAGTAGCTCCATGGATTAGTAATGTTTCATAGTATTAATTCATCATGCTGTCAGCCACTTACTGAGGATCTGTCACAGATAAGGGATCTCTCCACCTTGGGTAAGGAAGGATCTCTTAGTCTCAGGTAAGTGAAGCAGTTGGCTGCTAGTCAATAGTACATACAAGATAGATGTCTTTGGTTTAGCTTTGGTATCTTGTTCAGTACGTTGGTCAGCTTGCACTTTTGGGTGTCGAAACCAACTTTTGAAATATTTTTCAAGACACCTTCACTCACTTGTACGTGAGTCAGGGCCATTGCAGCTTGCAAGGTCACCCCAAGGACGTAAGGCCTGCTGCTCCTTAGTCAGCCTGAACCAAAGTATGGCTAGGAGTCACTTTTACCTGTCCCACCTGTTCTGTGGAAGGACAGTTGTGAACAATTAAAAAAGTCAACACCCTTTTGCAGCTTCTCCTTTGTGCTTTTATTCATCTCTTTCCCGAGCTCCTGGGGTCCCAAAGACAGATGGGTTTCTGCAAAAGAAGAGAGACTCTGGTAAAACAATCCCGCAGGTTTTGGGAGCTCCTTGCCCACACGCAGACCCCCTGGATGGCTTCAGGTCAGCACACTGAGGGGAGGGCAGCTGTTTCTCTCCCTCCCTTTACCCCTTCTCTGCAGCCTCTCCAGCAGCAGCGCTTTGCTCCCAAGCTGTGCCAGACCCACCCAAAAAGCCTTTCTCTTCCCACCGGGCATCTAAAGGAGCAACGAGCTGGGAAGAAACAGTCCGCTGCTCCGGCCCAGAGCAGCCTTGCCGTCAGTTAGGCCTTCCCAACATGGCCAAAGAACATGGCCTTGTGTGTTTCCTGAGGCTAGAGAAGAGAGGCCACCCCTGGAAAATGAGTACCTCGCCCCCGGGGATGGAAGAGCCCAAGGTGGCAGCTTAGCCATGACGTCCGGCAGAACTAAGGGCTCTTTGAAGAGTCCCCACTGTCCCTCTAGCTCTGCATTTCGACAAGGAAATAGCACCCGAGAACGACGCAGATTCGAATCACGTACCTCTTTTGCCACCTCGCGTGGTGCTGCCTCTGCTCCGGGCACCCCAAGCCCTGATCACTCTGGCCGGGGCCGCTCCATCCTGGGCAGCCCTGATCTTCCCTTCTGGTAGTAGCATCGCATTGACCCCTCGTCCATCGGTGGCATCAGAAAGGAGGTGTCATAGAGGGGCTCCTCTGCTGGGCTGGCCTCCGAGCTTGATGGTGAAAGCAGGGATATTAGGGGTGGTAGAGGCAGGGTCTGGGCTCCGCAGCTGTGGAAGGTCTTTCCTTTGGCCATCTTCAGCACTCCATCTTCATGGGTCTCCTTCTCCTCTCCTTCTCCCTTTCTCCTGCACCTCCCAGGTTTTGCTGCCTGTGCTCGGCCCGGCTCTGGTGCTCGGCTGTTGGCCATGGATTTGCCCTTGGGTTGGGCGGTCACAGGCTGCTTTTTGGCAAAGGAGGTCCCTGGCATTGCTGGCAGCCGCCTGGAAGGACAGAGTGGGAGGAGTCTGCCTGAGGACGCGATGGGTTTGGGGCCGCATCCCATCCCACATGCCACGTGCCCCTTTGCACAGCCGCTGGCAGCTCAGCCGAAGGCTGCGCTCAGCTCAGGAGAGGAAACCCCCTGAGCGGGGACCCTCGGCTGACACACGGCTGTCCCGATGCACAGCTCAGGAGGCCACGCAGGGGCTCTCCTGAAGGGCCGGAGAGGAAGCAGCCCTGGGAAATGGGGGCTCCCAGCAGCCCCATCCCGCCCCTCCGGGCTCTGCCTTCACCACTGTTGGGCAGTGATGAACGGCAAGTGTTTGGGGCTGGGGAATGGGCTCTTGCAGGCTCAGAAAATGACCCCATGCAGATGCCAGCCCCCAACGTCCAGCCTCACCTGACGCGAGAGTTGTTCCTTATCTCCATCGCCTTCTTATCCCAGAGCTGCTCGCGGTCGTTATTAGTCAAGCTCGAATGAGCAGGCAAGGGCACTTCAGGAAACCTCACTGGAAGCAGGAAGGAGAGAGCTTGTCAGAAGAGCATCGTTCTGACGCTGCTGACCCCAGTGACACACAGGGGTGCTCAGGCCTCTTCCCAAAACATCCGAGAGGCTGTTCTGCTCCCCTCGCAGCTGCCAGAGGCCTTGTGCTATCCCCAACGCGAGGCCTTTGCCAGCTCCTCTTTCCTGTGGCACAATGTGGTTTTGCCACCACACTGTCGGCGGCAGATTTGGAAAAGAGGAGCTGGTGCTCCTGAGGTGACAGTCTCTTTTGGAGATCTAAGTCCTCAAGGGGGGGACAGGGCCTTGGATTGCATCATCCCACCCTACCCTTGGGCACATCCCACCCCGGGGCTCTGTTTTGATGAAGCCAACGAGTCATTAGGAGAACAGGCTCTGCCGAGCTGGTGTGAAGCTTTAACGCAAGGCAGAGCCTTTTGACAATCCTCACCAGGGATTTTCCCAGCAGGTCACAGAAGCTGGTTGCCTGCACTATGGAAACGAGCTGGGAGCTGCTTTACCTTCCATGTGTCGCCCGAGAGGTGGCAAACCCCCTTTTTTCTTCCACTTGTCCTCATCAGGGACTTTTCTCAAGGCCTTCAGAGGGTGCCTGGCCCTTGGTTTGGGCACAACCTCCAGTTCAAAGCTGGAGACAAAGAGACAGCACCAGCATGAGCCACGGCACCACCAGCCCTTGCCACTTGCTCACAGGCAGATTTTGATACTGTTGTAAAGGCCGTTGCTTTCTCAAGTCAACTATCCCCCACCCCTGAGGATCGTTCTAGTAAATGGGTCACCTGGCCAAGAAGTCCAGGTCACCTGGCAAATAAGTCCAGGCCCCCTAAATTTCTCTACCTTTCCCATCAGATCTGCCTTCCAGGCTGGGGAGAGGAATGATAATCACTGCCCGCGTCCCTGTGGGAGGACCCCCGTGTTCTCAAGGAGCAAATGCTACCAAAGTGCAGCCGAGCAGCTGCGTCAGCTGCAAACATACTCACTCAGGAAAGATGTTAACACGGCCAGAGAAAGTCAAGGAAGCAATGGGTACCACCGGGGACACCACCGTTTTGAGCAGCCGGGGGGCCTGCAACGGGTGAGCATGAAGATGGCAGGAAATCCTCAACGTGACCAAGGCAGTCAAGTTAGGAGGACTCCAAGGCAGCGAGAGATGTTGATACCAAAGCTCTCACTGGTCACGAGTGGCTGGCCATGTCCTGGCAGGCTGCACGCAAGCAGTGCTGGGGACCCACTGTGGGTCTGCCCAAGTAGTGGGGAAACCAGAACGCTCACCTTGAATGCAATGCTTTCTAGGATCCTCTTCCCAGTCATCCTCTCCAGGAAGTCATAGTAGAACCTCATTTGCACCCTCCTGCCTTCGATGAGGAGCACCCCCACATCCCTCAGGACAAGGGCGACGTTCTCCCCCTTCCCCAGGCAGTGAGAGAGGAGGGACGTGGTGCCTAGGATGCAGCCATCCACTTTTTGCCGGGACACAGAGGCATTCATGGCCACCTTGGCATATTTCAGAGGCTCCAGCACCTTATTGCCTGGAAAACCACACGAGAGGGATGGAGGCGCTCACCCACTGGCCTTTCCACAGGCGTTTCCCAAGCGCTGCTTATTGCAGTCGTCGCCCAGAAAGGCCCTGTGTTTGGACCTGCTCCGCAGAGGGGGCAGTTTGCTTTCAGAAAAGGGATGCGATACCCCCCTTCACCGCGACCGTGCAGCCAGCCAGTGTTTAACGTGCCGTCTTACCTGGCAGGTCGTCCCTATTGTCCATGAGATTGTGGACAACTGCAAGGTTCCTGGCCAGGCGAAACACGGGCCTCTGGAGAATCACGACCTTGTTCCCAACCTGGGTCCGAGTGGGGAGCACATCGAAGCAGCCGAGGCTGGGAATTCGCACCCCCTGTGAGTGGAAGAGAAGGGAAGAGCTGAAGCAGGAGGACTGGCTGGAGGGAAGAGCTGGGGGTGGCCCTGACCAGGGACGGTGCTTTGGCCCAGCCCCTGCCAGCTCCTGCTCTTCAGAGACATGAGCCAGGCCAGTGGGGAGAGCTTTAAGGAGGAGCTGCTGAGTCCTCTCCCTCTGCCTTCCCCCTCGAACGGAGCAGTGCTGGAGTCAGGCAAGAGGCAGCCCGTGGGCATCCAGGGGTCTCCAGTGACCGGGATCAGCCCTGTGGTCCAATGCCACCTCCCAGAGGTGATCCCAGCCTTGCCCGAGCCCACTTTCTCCATTGGTGGGGAATTTTGGGGTGGGTTTCCTGCATTCCAGGGAGGGGAAGAGGAACTGCAGGCCATGCCCCAGGGCCATGGGGACTCCCCACTTCTCTGGGTGGGTGAGGAGGATGCGGGTGTCGCCCCACCTTGTGCAGCAGGAGCTGTTCTTGCACGTAGCCAGCCACCGCGTCCCAGACGGCTGTTTGCTCTGGAAAGCAAAGGAAAATCAGGTCACGCTCTGTGCCTGCCGGCTCTCAACCCACCAGCTTCCCCTGAGCTGTGGCACAGAGGCAGATGCAAAGCGTCATTGCTGTCCCCAGCCCCACATGGAGACACCCCTGAGATGGCTGCAGTGCTGAGTCTCGCCCGCGCAACCCTGCGCCTGTTGGTCCTGACAACGCTCCTGGAGTGCCTGGGGATGCCTGTACCTTCTGCGGTGATGCTGGGCATCATGAAGGTGTGCTCCATGCCATCCCAGAGGTGCATCTTGGTGCGCCTCACGCTGGTGAGTTGCTCCTTAGTGGCGACAGCCATGTGGGAGCTCATCCCTGCGTTCGTCCTCTGGGCGCTCCGCCAGGGTGCGGGACCCACCGCCCCGCGTCCCCTTTTGTACCCCTGTGCAGCCATGTCACAGACCCAGTGTGACATCACGATGACGTGGCCAGTGCTGACTCTGCTGCCCGCTCTGACACAGCAGTGACCTGCTGCCCACTGTGACATGGTCAGAAGTGACCTGCTGCTCTGACATCCATCACCTTCCTCCTGCCGTGACATTGCCACAACTTTAAATGTTCTCCCAACTCCTGTTCAGGTTTTGGCTGGACACGCAGCTCATTCTGAGGCCTGACGTGTGCTGGGAGCAGGGCCATTAGGTTAATGCCTGGGTGAGACATTCGCAGGACACGATGGACAAGGCAGGGTGACGGCTGTTCTGCAGCCCTTAAAACCTGCAGCTCACTTCAGTCATGGAGAGCCTTTTGGTTTCCCCACTGCTTGCGCAGACCCACGGCGGATCCCCCAGCACTGCTTGCGTGTGGTTTTGTAGCATTTGCTCCTTGAGAACACGGGGGTCCTCCCACGGGGACGCGGGCAGTGATTATCATTCCTCTCCCCAGCCTGGAAGGCAGATCTGATGGGAAAGGTAGAGAAATTTAGGGGGCCTGGACTTATTTGCCAGGTGACCTGGACTTCTTGGCCAGGTGACCCCATTTACTAGGACGGTCCTCAGGGGTGGGGGATAGTTGACTTGAGAAAGCAACGGCCTTTACAACAGTATCAAAATCTGCCTGTGAGCAAGTGGCAAGGGCTGGTGGTGCCGTGGCTCATGCTGGTGCTGTCTCTTTGTCTCCAGCTTTGAACTGGAGGTTGTGCCCAAACCAAGGGCCAGGCGCCCTCTGAAGGCCTTGAGAAAAGTCCCTGGTGAGGACAAGTAGAAGAAAAAAGGGGGTTTGCCACCTCTCGGGCGAGACATGGAAGGTAAAGCAGCTCCCAGCTCGTTTCCATAGTGCAGGCAACCAGCTTCTGTGACCTGCTGGGAAAATCCCTGGTGAGGATTGTCAAAAGGCTCTGCCTTGCGTTAAAGCTTCACGCCAGCTCGGCAGAGCCTTTTCTCCTAACGACTGGTTGGCTTCATCAAAACAGAGCCCTGGGGTGGGATGTGTCCAAGGGTAGGGTGGGATGATGCAATCCAAGGCCCTGTCCCCCCCTTGAGGACTTAGATCTCCAAAAGAGACTGTCACCTCAGGAGCACCAGCTCCTCTTTTCCAAATCTGCCGCCGACAGTGTGGTGGCAAAACCACATTGTGCCACAGGAAAGAGGAGCTGGCAAAGGCCTCGCGTTGGGGATAGCACAAGGCCTCTGGCAGCTGCGAGGGGAGCAGAACAGCCTCTCGGATGTTTTGGGAAGAGGCCTGAGCACCCCTGTGTGTCACTGGGGTCAGCAGCGTCTGTGTCATTGCTGTCCCCAGCCCCACATGGAGACACCCCTGAGATGGCTGCAGTGCTGAGTCTCGCCCACACAACCCTGCGCCTGTTGGTCCTGACAACGCTCCTGGAGTGCCTGGGGATGCCTGTACCTTCTGCGGTGATGCTGGGCATCATGAAGGTGTGCTCCATGCCATCCCAGAGGTGCATCTTGGTGCGCCTCACGCTGGCGGGTTGCTCCTTAGTGGCGACAGCCATGTGGGAGCTCATCCCTTCGTTTGTCCTCTGTACGCTCTTCCAGGGTGCAGGACCCACTGCCCCGTGTCCCCTTTTGTACCCTCGGGCGGCCGTGTCACCCACTGGGACCCTGCAATGACACGGCCACTCTGGAATCTGCTGCTCACTATGACACGGCCACCAGCAACCTGCTCCCTGCTGTGACACGGCCACCACTCCCTGGCTGATCCTGGTGACGTGGCACCTACTGACCTGCTGCCCTCTGTGATGGGGCTGCCACCGCCCCGGTGTCAAGTGCCCGGTGGTGATGTGGGGCCCAGCCCATGGCTCCTTCCTCCGTGTCTGGTGTCCAGCTGACGTACACCTGCGCTGGCTCAGCCCCGTCATCCTGTGCATTCTCCTGAAACCAGCAGACAGCACATAGGGAAAATGCGTGCTCTTGTAGATCAGCCCGGCGGCATACGCTCGGCCCTCTCACAAGTGTTGTGCAAACACTTCTTTTTGTCACAGTTGCCACAAACACCGGTGGCTCGGTCTGCAGACCCTTCGCTCCCACCTGCATGCTCCGAGTGGGATGAGCCGTCGGTGGCTGAATTGCAGTGCTCCCAGCAAGGTCCCCCAGGGCCTCTTCAATACCCAGCAGGGATAAGTTGGGACAGGGCAAATTCTGACTGCATCGAAGGCAAACAAGATGTGTCCTATGAGGATGGTGACATGTTCGAGAGGACGCGTGATCTCCATGATGGACATGTTGGAGCCGCAGCCAGAGCCAGCCTGTGCCACTGGCTCCAAGCAGAGCAGAGCTGGACTGGAGAGCTCCGGATCGCAGGGATTTTGCTCTTTCCTGTGTCTTTGCTGATAGAAACGGGCAGTCAGGTGTGGGGGTTTTGGAGAAAGAGGCACACATCAGTATTGCCGTCCCAGCCCTGCATCAGCACATCAGTCTTCCTCACGCCTCCTGTGCGGAAACCCCGGCAAACAGGCATTCAGCCCCTCTCTGCCCCCAGAGTTGCCCTGCACAAATCGAGGCTGTTTCTTGCTCAGTGAAGCTTAGTTTCTCTTCTAGTCAAAGTCTTTCTTTCGCTTCTGTTTCTGTCCCTGCAGGGGGAGGAGAGCAGGAGGCCCCTGGGGCTCCCCTGAGCCCTTCAGGCAAGGGGAGCCCTGGCAGCACCAGAGGGAAACCCTGAAAACGCAATCAAGGCCAATCAAACTCTTTGCTCACACCCAGAGCCTGTGCGTGGCTTCAGCTCCCAGCACTGCAGCAGCAAAAGGAGAACCAGCAACAGCCCTCTCCACATCCCACCTGGTGCAGCAGGAGCTGTTCTTGAACGTAGCCAGCCACTGCCTCCCAGACGGCTGTTTGCTCTGGAAAGCAAAGGAAAACCAGGTCACGCTCTGTGCCTGCCGGCTCTCAACCTTCCAGCTTCCCCTGAGCCGTGGTTCAGTAGCAGATGCAAAGTGTCGTTGCTGTCCGCAGCCCCAAATGGAAACACCCTGGCAGGAGGCGACAGGAGCTATGGGGCACAGATCTTCCTAGAATGGAGAAGAGACTCCTTGGGCAGCTCCCTTGCAGGAGTCTGGGGCTGCTACCCAGCATTTTTCCTCCCTCCACTGGAGTCCAAAAGTCTCCAGGCAACGCCTGGGAGAAATTCCTGAGGGCTGCCAGGCACAGACCTGCCGTCTACCTATAAAAATCCTCTGGTGGCTTCCTTGGAGGAGTCTTGGGCTGCTACCTGGGACTTCGGTTCCCTCCACAGGAGGCCAGAAGACTCCGGGAGATTGCTGGAAGCAGCCTCGGGGAGCTACCGGGCATGGACCTGATCCATCGTACGCAGAACTCCTCCGGTAGCTGCCTTGGATGAGGCTGGTGCTGCCTACCGAGACTGCAGCTATCTCTACGGGATGATGCCAGAAGACTCCGGGAGAGTCCTGCGAAGAGACCCGGGGAGCTACCGGGCATGGCTCTGCCTCCAGCACATACAAAAGTCCTCGGGTAGCTGCCTTGGGGGGTCTGGGGCTGCTCCTGGGACTTCGGCTCCCTTTGACAGGAGGCCAAAAGTCTCCCGGAGATGCCTGGCAGGAGCCCCGGGCAGCTGCCAGGCATGGGCCTGCCTGCAGCGCCTCCCTCCCCTCAGGGCTTTCCCGCCTCTCTGAGGTGGGAAAATTCCCAGAGTCAGGAAAATTCCCTTCCCGAACTATCCTATCAGCCAGTCTTTATAGTACGAGAGCGTGTTCCCTTTGTGCATATATCTCTTGGTCGACAGCGTGGGCTGCAGTGTCGCGAGGCCCTGGAATGTGGCTGCAGGCTCGGGGGTTGTTGGTGCTGAAGGAAAACAAAGGAAAGGCCAGCCCGGCCCTGGAAAGAAGGACTGTGCTTCGTGGAAGCTGAGAGCTGACCAGGAAGGATAAAGGAGAGCCCTGGATGATGCCACCAGCGCCATCCAAAGCACCCGCAGAAGCCAGAGGCCTGACCCTGCCCTCTCAGCTGCGCTGAAAGGCAGGATGCTAACTGCAATCCAACTTGCTTAGGAGCACGAACACGGCCTAAGACGAGGATCAGGCTTCGGACCATCTCAATATGCCCTTGTAGCCTCGGAACAAGTAGTTAGGCTTTAAAAATGAGGATTTAGAGACCCCAAATGAGGCTACGGGCCCTAAAGATGATGGTTTGGACCTGACAAAAGAGGCTTTAAATCCTCACCAATAACGAGCCCCTGCAATGAGGCTTCCAGCCCTTCAAAGTAGGCCTGAGGCCTGAAAGAGTTAAACCCCAAAATGAATATCTGGACCATAAAAATGAGTATTTGGACACTCCAAATGAGGCTTTGGCCCTTAGAAATGTGTCTTTGTACTCTCCAAATAAACCTGGGGGCCCTAAAACTGAGGATTTGCTCTTTCAGGCAGGGCTTAGACTCTCCAAATGAGCATTTAGGCCATCAAAATGAGGCTTGAGACCCTTAAAATGAGGGCAGAGGTCCTAAAAATGAGACTTTGGACCCTCAAAATTTGGGATCTGAAACAAGAAACAAGGATTTGGACAAGAAAATGAGATTTTGGGCTCTCAGAGAAAGATCTGGGTCTTGTCACTGAGGCTTTGGAGCCTCCAGATAAAGCTTTGGACCCTGAAGGCGAGCCTTTGTTCCCTAAAAAGAGGGTTTAGAGCCTACGAATCAGTATTTGGCCCCTCCAAATGAGGTTTGGGGCCTTCAAAATGAGGCTTTGGACCACATCAATGAGACTTTGGTAACGTAATACGAGAGTCTGGATCTAAAAATGAGGATTTGGACTCTGAAAAAGAGAGTTTGGATCGTACAAGGGAGGCTTTGCACAGTCACTTGTGGCTTTGCAGTCTAAAAATGAGGCTTTGTCCTGGGAAATTAGGGTTTGTGTCCTATGAGAAAGATTTAAACCCTGTAAATGCAGCTATGGATCCTAAGCATGAGGGGCTGCGTCATAGAAATGGGAGCTTTGACTCTCAAAACCTGACTTTGTAAACTGAAACTGAGGCTTTGGACCCTAAAAATGAGTCTTGGTAGCCAAACATGAGGGCTGCGACCTTACAAGATGAAGCTTTGGACCCTAGAAAGGAGGGTCCCTCTGAGCCCTGTAACGGAGGGTTTATAAACTAAAATGAGGCTTTGTACTGTGAAATGAGCTTTTGTGTCTTGACAGGATGTTTGGACTCTAAAAATGAGACTTTGCAAACTGAAACTGAGGCTTTGGCCCTGCAACCTCGGTGTCAGGCCGCATTTCAGGCTTTTGACCTAAAATGAAGGTTCAGACCCTAAAAATGAGGCTTTGAAATCTATAAATGAGAGTTCGGG
>NW_028121107.1:0-36693 GCF_965183815.1 Platalea leucorodia
GGGCTATGGGCATGGTTATGGGGCTGGGAGCGTGGTTATGGGGCAAATGTGGGGCTGGGGGCGTGGCTGTGGGGCTGGGGGCGGGGGCCATGGGGCTGGGGGCGGGGCTAATGGGGGCTGGGGGCGTGCTACGGGGTCTCCCCCCGCCCCCCGCCGCCCCGGCCCCGCCCACCTGGGTGTCGGTCAGCCGGCAGCCAATAGATGCAGGGCGCCGCCTTGGTCTTGCGGAAGAGGTCGTCCAATAGCTTGGCGGGCGGCTCCTCGGGGGGCTTCTCTGTGGGGCCGGGGGGCGCTAAGGCCCCCGCCCACGGCCCCACAGCCCCGCCCCCAGCCCCACAGCCCCGCCCCCAGCCCCACAGCCCCTCCCCTAGCTGCCCCATAGCCCCGCCCCCTGCCCCATAGCCCTGCCCCTCACCCCACAGCCGCCCCATAACCCTGCCCCAGCCCCATAACCCCACCCCCAGCCCCATAGCTCCGCCCCCTAACCACACCCCAGCCCCATAGCCCCGCCCCCAGCCCCATAGCCGCCCCATAACCACACCCCTCGCCCTATATCCCCGCCCCCCGCCCCGTAGCCACACCCACAAGTGCCCCATAGCCCCGCCCCCAGCCCCATAACCCCCACCCCAGCCCCATTGCCACACCCATAGCTGCCCCATAGCCCCACCCCAGCCCCATAGCCCCCGCCCCCCGCCCCGTAGCCACACTCATAGCTGCCCCATAGCCCCGCCCCCTGCCCCACAGCTGCCCCATAACCACACCCCAGCCCCATAGCCCCGCCCCCAGCCCCATAGCCCCGCCCCTAACCACACCCCAGCCCCATAACCCCCACCCCCAGCCCCATAGCCCCGCCCCCTAACCACACCCCAGCCCCATAGCCCCGCCCCCCGCCCCCATAGCCACCCCATTACCACATCCCCACCCTATAGCACTGCCCCACAGCCGCCCCATAGCCCCGCCCCCAGCCCCATAGCCCCGCCCCAGCCCCATAGCCCCGCCCCCCAGCCCCATTGCCGCACCCATAGCAGCCCCATAACCCCGCCCCCAGCCCCATAGCCCCACCCCCGCTGCCCCATAGCCCCACCCCCAGCCCCCCAGCCCCGCCCCCCATAAGCCCCGCCCCCCATAGCCCCGCCCCCTCACCCTCTCTTGTCGGGCCGCGCCTCGCGGCAGCCCCGCCCCCCGGGCCGCTCCTTGTCGGGGGGGCGGTGGCGGGGGCGGGGCTCGCGGGGGGCGTGGCCGGGGCCGCGGGGGGGCGGCGGGGGCAGGGGGCCGGCGGCGGCGGGGGAGGGGCCGGGGGCGGGGCCGGGCCCGGGGGGGGAGGGGCTGGGGGAGCGGGGGGGCCCCCTTGTCGCGGTCCCACTCGCGCTCCCCCCCCGCGTCCGCTCCCGCCGCTCCATCTCCCGCTCCCGCTCCGCCCGCTGCGCCCGCTCCGCCTCCCGCCCCGCCCCCCCCGCCCCGCCCCCGCCCCGCCCCCGCCCCGCGGCCCCGCCCCCGCCTCCTCCCCCCCCGCCTCCGCCCGCTCCGACAGCAGCCCCCGGTGGAAGTCCAGCTGTGGGGGCGCGACCCACACGTCAGCGACCGGACCCACAAGCGACCGCCCCGACCCACAAGTGACCGCCCCAACCCATAAGTGAACCGCCGGGACCCATAAGTGAACCACCGGGACCCACAAGTGACCACCCAGACCCATAAGTGAACCGCCAGGACCCATAAGTGAGCCACCGGGACCCACAAGTGACCACCCAGACCCATAAGTGAACCGCCGGGGACCCATAAGTGAGCCACCGGGACCCACAAGTGACCACCCAGACCCATAAGTGAACCGCCAGGGACCCATAAGTGACCACCCAGACCCATAAGTGAACCGCCGGGACCCATAAGTGAGCTGCCCCGACCCATAAGTGAACCGCCGGGACCCATAAGTGAGCCACCTGGACCCATAAGTGACCACCCAGACCCATAAGTAAACCGCCGGGGACCCATAAGTGAGCTGCCCCGACCCATAAGTGAACCGCCGGGACCCATAAGTGAGCCACCTGGACCCACAAGCAAACTGCCCGGACCCACAAGTGACTCCCCGGACCCATAAGTGACCCGCCCAGACCCATAAGTGAACCACCGGGACCCACAAGTGAGCCGCCCCGACCCATAAGTGACCGCCCCGACCCACAAGTGAGCCACCCGGACCCACAAGTGACCGCCCCGACCCATAAGTGACTGCCCAGACCCATATAAGTGAGCCACCTGGACCCATAAGTAAACTGCCCAGACCCATTAAGCGCCCCCCCCGGACCCACAAGTGAGCCACCCCGACCCACAGGTGAACCACCCAGACCCCTAAATAACTGCCCAGACCCATAAGTGATCCCCCGGACCCATAAGTGAACTACCCAGACCCATAACCGATCTTCCCATATCCCCCTCCTGCCCCACAAGTGCCCTCCCGGACCCACAAGTCATCCCCCAGACCCACAAGTGATCCCCCCCCAACTCCCCCCTCCTGCCCCCCAAGTGACTCCCGGACCCACAAGTGCTCCCCAGGACCCCCAAGTGCCACCCCCCCCGCCCCCACAAGCACCCCCCCCCAAGTCCCCCTCCCGCCCCCCCCCCCCCCGCCCCATAACCGCCCGCCAGCCCCACGGCGCTGCCCCACGGCGCTGCCCCACGGCACCTCCTCCTGCTCGGCGAAGTCGGCCGCCAGCACCTTGGGGTTGGACTGGGGCCACTTGACCCCGTGCAGGGCGTTGCGGGTGGCCACCGCCTCCTCCACCGAGGCGTACTTGGGGGGCAGGGCGGGGCCCGGTCAGCGGCCGCCCCACGGCTGCCCCCACGGCCGCCCCACGGCTCCCCCCAGGGGGGAGGAGCGGGGGGTAGGGCTGCTCTCAACGCCCACAGTCTGCCCCACAGCGCCCCTTAACAGCCCCCCCCAGTGCCCCATAGCGCCCCATAGCGCCCCATGGCGCCCCATGGGACCCCACAGTGCCCCATAGCACCCCCCAGCGCCCCATAGCACCCCATGGGACCCCACAGCGCCCCATAGCACCCCCCGGCGCCCCATAGCACCCCATGGGACCCCACAGTGCCCCACAGAACCTCCTAGGACCTCCCCCCACCCGTCCCTCCCTGCCGCCCCATAGCACCCCATAGCGCCCCGCAGCACCCCATAGCGCCCCACAGCACCCCATAGCGCCCCACAGTGCCCCATAGCACCCCACAGCACCCCATAGCGCCCCACAGCACCCACAGAACCCCCCCAGAAGTTGACGGACCTCCCCCCACCCGTCCCTCCCCGCCGCCCCACTGCGCCCCACGGCGCCCCACAGCACCCCATAGCACCCCACAGCACCCCACAGCACCCCATAGTGCCCCATAGCACCCCACAGCACCCCCATAACACCCCATAGCACCCCACAGAACCCCCCAGAAGTTGACGGGACCTCCCCCCACCCGTCCCTCCCCGCCGCCCCACAGCACCCCACAGTGCCCCACAGCACCCCACAGCACCCCATAGCGCCCCGTAACGCCCCGTAGCACCCACAGAACCCCCCAGAACCTCCCGGGACCTCCCCCCACCCATCCCTCCCCCGCCGCCCCCGCCGCCCCACGGCTGCCCCCCACCGCCCCACGGGCCGCCCCACGGCGCCCCACGGCGCCCCACGCACCGTGACGTAGCAGTGGGACTTGATCTTGTCGATCCAGAAGCCCTCCTCCCGCAGCCGCCCCGTCCGCCCCAGCAGCTCCTTCAGCTGCCCCAGCGTGAAGGGGCGCACCTGGGGGGCGGCCGGGGGGCAGCGGGGGGGCAGCCCCACACCGGCCCCCCAACGGCATTTCCCAGCCCCCCAAGTGGGTTTCCCGCCCCACACCTGCCCCCCAAGTGGATTTCCCACCCCCAAGGGCATTTCCCAGCCCCACACCTGCCCCCCAAGTGGATTTCCCACCCCCCAAGTGGGTTTCCCGGCCCCACACCTGCCCCCCAAGTAATTTCCCAGCCCCCCAAGTGGATTTCCCAGCCCCACACCTGCCCCCCCAAGTGGATTTCCCACCCCCCAAGGGCATTTCCCAGCCCCACACCTGCCCCCCAAGTGGATTTCCCACCCCCCAAGGGCATTTCCCAGCCCCACACCTGCCCCCAAGTGGATTTCCCACCCCCCAAGGGGATTTCCCAGCCCCACACCTGCCCCCCAAGTGGATTTCCCACCCCCCAAGGGCATTTCCCAGCCCCACAGCTGCCCCCCAAGTGGATTTCCCACCCCCCAAGTGGGTTTCCCGGCCCCTCCCCCCCCCTCCCCCTCCCCCCCCGGGCGGGGGCGGGGGCCTCACCAGGTTGCAGAGTGTGGACGATGGGGGAGGGGCGGGCGCGGGGGGGGGAGGGGCGGGGCGCGGCCCGCACGGGGTCGTCGATGGGGAGGCAGAGCCCGAGGGGGCGGGGGCTGGGCGCCCATCCCCCGCCGCGGGGCCTCGCCTGGGGGGAGGGGGGCGGCCGCCGCGTCACTCCCAGCCCACACCAGTACGGACCAGTACGGACCGGTGACCCCCCCCAGTCCCTCCCAGTCCCCCCCACTGCCCTCCCAGTGCCCCCCCAGTATGTCCCAGTCCATCCCAGTTCACTCCCAGTCCCCCCAAATCCCCTCCCAGTGCCCCCCAGTTCCCTCCCAGTCCCCCTCCCAGTTCCCCCCCAGTCCATCCCAGTTCCCCCCAGTCCATCCCAGTTCCCCCCAGTTCCCTCCCAGTTACCCCCCACTCCATCCCAGTCCCCTCCCAGTCCCCCCCCCGCCCTCCCAGTGCCCCCCAATATGTCCCAGTCCATCCCAGCTCACTCCCAGTCCCCCCCAGCTCCCCCAAATCCCCCCCCCCAGTCCCTCCCGAGTATGTCCCAGTACCATCCCAGTGCCCTCCCAGTCAACCCCCCCGGTCCATCCCAGTTCCCCCCAAATCATCCTTAGTCCCCTCCCAGTCCTCCCAGTTCCCCCCAGTTTCATCCCAGTCCCCCCAAATCCCCTCCCAGTTCCCCCCAATCCCCTCCCAGTGCCCCCCAGTTCCCCCAAATCCCCTCCCAGTCCCTCCCAGTTCCTCCCAGTGTCCCCCAGTTCCCCCCCACTCCATCCCAGTCCCTCCCAGTCGCCCCCAGTTCCTCCCAGTGCCCCCCAAATTCCCTCCCAGTTCCCCCAAATCCCCTCCCAGTGCCCCCCAGTTGCCCCCCAGTTGCCTCCCAGTCCCTCCCAGTCCCCCCCAGTGCCCCCCCCTCACCTCTCTTCCCCTCCTGCTCGCCGGGGGGGAGGGCTGGGCCCCCTCGGCCGGGGCGGGGGGAGGGGCGGTGGCGGCGGCAGGGGCGGGGCCGCCGCCGGGGGGGAGGGGCTGCGCCCGCTCCTCCTCCCCGCCCCCCCCCTTCCCCTCCCCCCCCCCCCGCCTTCCTCCTCCTCCTCCTCCTCCTCCTGCCCGTTCGCCTGCCCCTCCCCCGGCACCACCTGCGGGCAGCGGGGGGGGGTCAGGGGTGGGGGAGGGGCCGGGGTGGGGGAGGGGCCGGGGGGCACGGGGGGAGGGGTCAGGCTCAGTGGGGGAGGGGGTTGGGATCAGTGGGGGGAGGGGGCAGATGGATGGGGGAGGGGTCGGGGGGTGGGGGAGGGGTCAGGGTCAGTGGGGGGAGGGGTCAGATGGATGGGGGAGGGGTCGGGGGTCAGTGGGGGGAGGGGGTCGGGGGTGGGGGAGGGGTTGGGGGTGGGGTCAGTGGGGTGGGGGAGGGGGTTGGGATCAGTGGGGGGAGGGGTCGGGGGGTGGGGAGGGGTTGGGGGTGGGGTCAGTGGGGTGGGGGGAGGGGTCAGGGCCAGTGGGGGGGAGGGTTCAGGGGGTGGGGGGAGGGGTCAGAGGAGTGGGGGGAGGGGTCAATGGGGTGGGGGAGGGGTCACACGAGTGGGGGAGGGGTCAAAGGGGTGGGGGAGGTGCGGGGGTCGGTGGGGGGAGGGGTAAGGGAGCGGGGGGAGGGGTCATGGGGGGGTCAGAGAAGGGGGGGGAGGGGCGGGGGGGGAGGGGCTCACGGGGCGGTGTGGGGGGAGGGGCGCTCCCACCTGGGTGACGGTGCGGCAGATCTTCAGGGGGGGGGTGGGTGGTGGTGGGGGTGGGGTGGGGGAGGGGGAGGCGGAGGGGGAGGGGCGGCCCCGGCCCCTGTCCCCGGCCCCTCCCCCCGCCGCCGCCTCCTCCTCCTCCATCGGCCCCTCCTCCGCGTGCAGCTCCACCACCCGCCTCCGCCCCGCCCCCCGCCCCCCGCCTTCATCTCGGGGATCAGGCTCTGCGGGGGGGGGAGGGGCGCCGTCAGCGCGAGGGGGGGGGGACGGCCCTCCCCCCACCCCGCCCCTCCCCCCAGCCCCCACCCACACCGGGGGAGGGGGCCCCGAGGGGGATTTGGGGTGGGGGGAGGGGCGATTGGGGGGGGAGGGGCGATTTGGGGGCTCCTGGGGGGGTGGGGGAGGGGTTTGGGGGGATTTTGGGGCTCCCGGGGGGGGGGAAGGGGCAGATTTTGGGGCGATTCGGGGGGATTTGGGGGCTCCCGGGGGGGGTGGGGGAGGGGTTTGGGGGGGATTTGGGGGATTCGGGGGGATTTTGGGGCTGCTGGGGGGATGGGGGGCAGTTTTGGGGGGGGGAGGGGCGATTTGGGGGGGATTTGGGGGCTCCTGGGAAGGTGGGGGAGGGGTTTGGGGGGGAATTGGAGCTCCTGGGGGGGGATGGGGGGCTCCCGGGGGGGGGAGGGGCGGATTTTGGGGTGATTTCAGGGGATTTTGGGCTCCTGGGGGGGTTGGGGGGTGATTGGGGGGGGGGGGGGGAGGGGCGATTTGGGGGGGATTCGGGGCTCACCCGCAGGCAGGGGGTGGCGACGCCCGGGGGGTGGGGGGGGTGTGGGGGAGGGGTGTGGGGTGGGGGAGGGGCGTGGGGGCGGGGCTCACCCGCAGGGAGTCGGTGGTGATGCTGATGGAGGGGGCGCTTGGGGCCGCTGGCCGTGCTGGCCCCCCAGCGCCGCTTGCGGCCCCCCCGCCCCTCCCCCCGCCTCGGGCTCCGGGCCCTTGGTGGCCGCTGCGGGGGAGGGGGAGGGGGCTCGTCGGGGGGGGGGCGGGGGCGGGGCCACGCAGGGACACGCCCCCCCCCCCCACTCGCCGCCCCACAAACCCCGCCCCCTTGGCCCACCCCACAGCCCCCTCTCGTGCCCCCCAGCCCCGCCCCCCTCCCCAAGCCCCGCCCACCCCCGTTGTAGCCACGCCCCAGACACCCAAGCCCCGCCCACCCCCATTTAAAGCCCCCCCCCCCCGGAGGCCAAGCCCCGCCCCCTTCCCTAAGCCCCACCCCTATTTAACAACACCCCCATAGAAGACCAGGCCCCGCCCCCTTTCCTAAGCCCCGCCCCCTTTCCCTAAGCCCCGCCCCCATTTAACATCACCCCTACAGAGGCCCAGGCCCCGCCCCCTTTCCTAAGCCCCGCCCACCCGATTTAACCCCGCCCCATCACACAACGCCCCCCGAAGCCCCGCCCCTTCCCCAAGCCCCGCCCACCCCACCTTAGCCCCGCCCCCTCCGCTCTCACCCCCCTCCCTCCTCCCGCGCACCCCCCCCTGCTTTCACCCCCCTCCCCCACCCCCAAGCCCCTCCCCCACCCCAAGCCCCGCCCCCCGAAGCCCCGCCCCCCCCCCAAGCCCCGCCCCCACTCACAGAGGACGGCGATCTTCCTCTTGAGGGCCTTGGGCTGGGCGGGGCTCTGGGGAGAGAGGGGGGAGGGGCCGGGGGGGGAGGGGGGAGGGGAGAGGACCCCCGGGGGGGGGAGGGGGGGCCCACGTCAGCACCGGGGGGGGGCGGGGGCCGGGCTCCGCCCCCTCCTGACCCCGCCCCCCCCGCCATCCCCCACCCCCTCCCCCCCCACCCCCACCCCCCACCCCGTGGGGCTGCCCCATGGCGCTGGGGGGGGGGGGGGGGGGGGGGGGGAGGGGGTTTGTGGGGCTGCCCCCCAAGTGGTGGGGGTGGGATCCGTGGGGCTGCCCCACAAGTGGGGGTGGGGTCCCTGCAGTCCGTGGGGCGGCCCCCCAAGTGAGGCTTTATGGGGGGGGGTGGTGTCCCGGAGATCCGTGGGGCTGCCCCACAAGTGGGGGGGTGCGGAGGTCCGTGGGGTGCCCCCCAAGTGGGGGGAGGTCCCTGCAGTCCGTGGGGTGCCCCCCAAGTGGGGGTGGGGGTCCCTGCAGTCCGTGGGGTGCCCCCCAAGTGAGGTTTTGCGGGGGGGGGGGGGGGTCCCGGAGATCCGTGGGGTGCCCCACAAGTGGGGGGTGGGGGTCCTGCTGATCCGTGGGGCGGCCCCCCAAGAGGTTTTGGGGTGGGGGGGGAGCTTCTTAGAGGTCCGTGGGTCTGCCCCATAAGCGGGGGCGGGGGGTCCCGGAGATCCGTGGGGCTGCCCCCCAAGTGATTCGGGGGGTCCCCAGAGGTCCGTGGGGTGCCCCACACAAGATGGCGGAGCCCCTGGAGATCCGTGGGGCTGCCCCCCAAGTGATTCGGGGGTCCCAGAGGTCCGTGGGGCTGCCCCATAAGTGAGCTTTTGGGGTCCCAGAGGTCCGTGGGGCTGCCCCATAAGTGAGCTTTTGGGGGGTCCCAGAGGTCCGTGGGGGCTGCCCCATAAGCGAGCTTTCGGGGGTCCTGGAGACCCGTGGGGCTGCCCCCTAAGCGAACGTGGGGGTCCCTGCAGTCCGTGGGGCTGCCCCCCAAGTGATTCAGGGGTCCCAGAGGTCCATGGGGCTGCCCCATAAGTGGGGGTGGGAGGGGCCTGGAGGTCCGTGGGGTGCCCCCCAAGTGATGTGGGGGTCCCTGCAGTCCGTGGGGCTGCCCCCCAAGTGATGTGGGGGTCCCGGAGGTCCGTGGGGCTGCCCCATAAGTGGGGGTGGGAGGGGCCCGAAGGTCCGTGGGGTGCCCCACACGAGTTCTTGGGGGTCCCAGAGGTCCGTGGGGCTGCCCCATAAGTGAGCTTTCAGGGGTCCTGGAGATCCATGGGGCTGCCCCCTAAGCGAACGTGGGGGTCCCTGCAGTCCGTGGGGCGCCCCCCAAGTGATTTAGGGGTCTCAGAAGTCCGTGGGGCGGCCCCCCAAGAGGTTCTGGGGGTCCCGGCGATCCGTGGGGCTGCCCCCCAAGTGACGCGGGGGTCCCGGAGGTCCAGGTTGTTGCCCCCCAAGTGATTTTGGGGTCCCGGCGATCCGTGGGGCTGCCCCATAAGTGAGCTTTTGGGGGTCCCGGGGGTCCCCGGCTGGAGTTGGTAGCCCCCAGAGGAGACTTGGTGGCCCCAGAGGGTCCTCGAGATGACGTTGGTTGCCCCCAGGAGGAACTTGGGGGTCCCGGGGGTCCCCTGAGGTCTTGGTTGCCCCCACAGGAGACTTGGTGGCCCCAGAGGGTCCTCGAGCAGATGTTGGTTGCCCCCAGGAGGAACTTGGTGGCCCCAGGGGTCCTCGAGACGATGTTGGTTGCCCCCAGGAGGGACTTGGGGGTCCTGGAAATCTTGGTTGCCCCCACGAGAGACTTAGTGGCCCCAGAGGGTCCTTGAGACGATGTTGGTTGCCCCCAGGAGAAACTTGGGGGTCCCGGGGGTCCTCAAGATGATGTTGGTAGCCCCCAGAGGAGACTTGGTGGCCCCAGAGGGTCCTCGAGATGATGTTGGTTGCCCCCAGGAGAAACTTGGGGGTCCCGGGGGTCCTCGAGCAGACATTGGTTGCCCCCAGGAGGGACTTGGGGGTCCTGGAGATCTTGGTTGCCCCCAGGAGAGACTTGGTGGCCCCAGAGGGTCCTCGAGCAGACGTTGGTTGCCCCCAGGAGGAACTTGGGGGTCCCAGGGGTCCTTGAGGTCTTGGTTGCCCCCGGAGGAGACTTGGTGGCCCAGGGGTCCTTGAGCAGACATTGGTTGCCCCCAGGAGAGACTTGGTGGCCCCAGAGGGTCCTCGAGATGATGTTGGTTGCCCCCAGGAAGAACTTGGGGGTCCCGGGGGTCCTCAGGATGATGTTGGTAGCCCCCACAGGAGACTTGGTGGCCCCAAAAGTCCTTGAGAAGATGTTGGTTGCCCCCAGGAGGAACTTGGGGGTCCCGGGGGTCCTGGAGATCTTGGTTGCCCCCCACAGGAGACTTGGTGGCCCCAGAGGTCCTCGAGCAGATGTTGGTTGCCCCCAGGAGGAACTTGGGGGTCCTGGAGATCTTGGTAGCCCCCAGAGGAGACTTGGTGGCCCCGGGGGTCCTCGAGCAGACGTTGGTTGCCCCCAGGAGGGACTTGGGGGTCGCGGGGCTCCTTCAGAAGACGTTGGTTGCCCTCAAGAGAGACTTGGGGGTCCTGCAGCAGCTCTTGGTTGCCCCCGGAGGCGACTTGGGGGTCACGGGGGTCCTCGAGGTGTGGGGCGCCCCCAAGTGGGGGTCCCCGAGCTCCTCCGGCCGTGGGGCGCCCCATAAGTGGGACGTTGGGTGCCCCATAAGTGGGATCTTGGGGGTCCCAGAGGTTCTTCAGCCGTGGGGCGCCCCATAAGTGGGATCTTGGGTGCCCCCATAAGTGGGATCTTGGGGGTCCCAGAGGTTCTTCAGCCGTGGGGCGCCCCATAAGTGGGACGTTGGGTTGCCCCATAAGTGGGATGCTGGGGGTCCCAGAGGTTCTTCAGCCGTGGGGTGCCCCATAAGTGGGATCTTGGGGGTCCCCGAGCTCCTCCGGCCGTGGGGCGCCCCCCAAGTGGGACGTCGGGGGTCCCAGATGTTCTCTGGCTGTGGGGTGCCCCATAAGTGGGAGGTTGGGTGCCCCCTAAGCGAGGTGGGGGGGTCCCGGAGGTTCTCCAGCCGTGGGGCGCCCCCTAAGCGGGACGCTGGGCGCCCCCCAAGTGAGGCGTGGGGCTCCCCGAGCTCCCTCCGGCCGTGGGGCGCCCCCCAAGTGGGACGTTGGGGGTCCCGCAGGTTCCTTCAAGCGGGTTCGGGCGCCCCCCAAGTGAGGTGTTGGGGGTCCGGGAGATCCGTGGGGCGGGGGGCGCCCCCCAAGTGAGACGGTGGGGGTCCGGGAGCTCCGTGGGGTGGCGCTGGGTGCCCCCCCCCGCGGGGGAGGTGGGGGTCCCGGGGGTCCTTTAGGCCAGCGCTGGGTGCCCAAAAGAGAGACGTTTGGGGGGTCCTGGGGGTCCCGGGGCGCCCCCCAAGTGGAGGCACGGGGGGGGCTGGGGGACCCACGGCGGCGTGGGGCGCCCCCCAAGTGGAGGCACGGGGGGGGCTGGGGGACCCACGGCGGCGTGGGGCGCCCCCCAAGTGGAGGCGGGGGGGCTGGGGGACCCACGGCGGCGTGGGGCGCCCCCCAAGTGGAGGCGGGGGGGGAGCTGGGGGACCCACGGCGGCGTGGGGCGCCCCCCAAGTGGAGGCGGGGGGGCTGGGGGACCCACGGCGGCGTGGGGCGCCCCCCAAATGGAGGCGGGGGGGGAGCTGGGGGACCCACGGCGGCGTGGGGCGCCCCCCAAGTGGAGGCGGGGGGGGAGCTGGGGGACCCACGGCGGCGTGGGGCGCCCCCCAAGTGGAGGCGTGGGGGGAGCTGGGGGACCCACGGCGGCGTGGGGTGCCCCCCAAGTGGAGGCACGGGGGGGAGCTGGGGGACCCACGGCGGCGTGGGGCGCCCCCCAAGTGGAGGCGGGGGGGGAGCTGGGGGACCCACGGCGGCGTGGGGCGCCCCCCAAGTGAGATGTGGGTCGCGGAGGTGCCGGCGTGGGGCGCCCCCCAAGTGAGCGTGGCGGGGGGGGGGAGGGGCGGCCCCCTAACGACCTCGTTAACCACCCCCGCCGCCGCCGGGTGCCCCACAAGTGAACGGGGGGAGGGGCAGAGGGGCCCTGCCGCTATGGGGCGCCCCCCAAGTGGATGGAGGGGGGGGGCGCCCCCCACGTGAGCCTAGGGGTCGCCCGCGGCCGCCGTGGGGCAGAGGGGGCCGGGGGGGAGGGTGCAGGAGGGAAGGGCCCCCCCCCCACCCCCCGCCCTGCCCCACACTTGGGGGGCGGCCCCACCCCCCCACCCCCCCCCCCGGTTACCTCAGGGTCCGGGGGGCGCTCGGGGGGGGCGCTGGGGGGGGAGCCCCCCGCCGCGGGGGGGGGTCCCAGCTCCATGGGCTCCTCGCTGGGGGAGGGGAGGCGATCAGTGGGGCCGGCCCCACGGCTGCCCCACAGCGGGGGCTCGGCCCCACAGCGCCCCGCCCGGGGGGGGGGGCCCTGCCCCATGGCAGCTCCGAACAGGGGGGGGGGCCCTGCCCCACAGACGCCCCCCCCTCCCCCCAGCCTGTGCCGGGTCCAGCTGGCGCCCCACGGCTGCCCCACACTTGGGGGGTGGCGCCCCACGGCTGCCCCACACTTGGGGGGTTCCCCCCCCCCCCCCCCCCCCCGAAAAGGGTCCTGGCCCCACAGAGCCCCCAGCCCCACAGAGCCCCCAGCCCCACACACAGCCCCCCCCAGCCCCACAGACTCCCCCTATACAGCCCCCCCCCGGCCCCATAGATCCCCCCCGGCCCCACAGAATCCCCCTGTAGAACTCCCCCAGCCCCACAGAGCCCCCCCAGCCCCACACAAGACCCCTATACAGCCCCCCCACCCTATAGACCCCCCTCAGCCCCCCCCAGCCCCACAGATCCCTCCCAGCCCCACAGACTCCCCCCTATAGGGCCCCCCCCAGCCCCACAGCCCCCCCCCAGCCCCACAGATCCCTCTATACACAGAGCCCCCAGCCCCACAGACCCCAGCCCTATAGAACCCCCCAGCCCCACGGATCCCCCCTATACACAGAGCCCCCAGCCCCACACAAGACCCCCGGCCCCCCCAGCCCTATAGAACCCCCCCAGCCCCACGGCTCCCCCCCAGCCCCACAGAACCCCCCAGCCCCCCCAGCCCTATAGAACCCCCCCAGCCCCACAGCCCCCAGCCCCCCCAGCCCTATAGAACCCCCCCAGCCCCACAGAACCCCCCCAGCCCCACACATCCCCCCCCAGCCCCACAGACCCCGGCCCCCCCAGCCCCCAGCCCCACGGCTCCCCCCCAGCCCCACAGAACCCCCCAGCCCCCCCAGCCCTATAGAACCCCCCCAGCCCCACAGCCCCCAGCCCCACGGCTCCCCCCCCAGCCCCACGGCTCCCAGCCCCCCCAGCCCTATAGAACCCCCCCAGCCCCACACATCCCCCCCCAGCCCCACAGAACCCCCCCAGCCCCACAGAACCCCCCCCAGCCCCACAGACCCCGGCCCCCCCAGCCCCACAGACCCCAGCCCCACACATCCCCCCCCAGCCCCACAGAACCCCCCAGCCCACGGCTCCCCCCCAGCCCCACAGTCCCCAGCCGCCCCCCGCCCCACGGCCCCCCCCCGCCCCCCCGCCCCCCCTCACCCCTCCTGGCGGGCGGCCGGGGGCCTCCCCCCCTCTCTATTGTGCGGGGCAGCCGCAGGCGGGCGGGGCGGCCATCTTGCCGCTTACCCGGCAGCCCCCGCGGCGGGGGGAGGGGCGGGGCGGGGGAGGGGCCGCGGCCCCGCCGCCCCCTCCCCTATAGGCACCCCCCTACGGGCGCCGCACAGAGCCCCATAGGCCCCCCTCCCCTATAGACGCCGTACGTCCCCCCCAGAGAGACACCTCATCACCTATAGATGCCATACGTCCCCCCATAGAGCCACCTCATCGCCTACAGATGGCATACATCCCCCCAGAGACCCCCCATCACCTATAGACGCCATACGTCCCCCCCAGAGAGACACCTCATCACCTATAGATGCCATACGTCCCCCATAGAGACCCCCCATCACCTATAGATGCCGTACGTCCCCCCCAGAGAGACCCCCCATCCCCTATAGATACTGTACGTCCCCCCCATAAACCCTCCCGTTCACTTATAGATACCATAGAGCCCCGTAGAGACCCTCCCATCCTCTATAGGTGCCATACATCCACCGCAGAGACCCCCTGTTCGCCTATAGATAGCGTACATCCCCCCCCAGAGATCCCCCATCACCTATAGACACCATGCATCCCTCTCAGAGACGCCCCCGTTCACCTATAGATGCCATACATCCCCCCATAGAGACCCCCATCCCCTATAGACACCATGCAGACCCCCAGAGACCCCCGTCACCTATAGATATCACACATCCCCCCACACAGACCCCCATCCCCTACAGATGCCATACATCCCCCCACAGAGACCCCCCCATCACCTATAGACACCGTACATCCCCCCATAAAGACCCCCCATCCCCCATAGACACCGTACATCCCCCTCAGAGACCCCCCCGTTCACGTATAGATACCATACATCCCCCCACAGCGACACCTCGTCCCCTATAGACGCCATACATCCCCCCACAGAACCCCCCCGTCACCTATAGGCACCATACGCCCCCCCCCAGCGATCCCCCATCACCTATAGATGCCGTACATCCCCCCAGAGACACCCCCGTCCCCTATAGATACTGTACAGACCCCCACAGCAACCCCCATCACCTATAGACACCATACATCCCCCCCAGAGACCCCCGTCACCTATAGACACCATACATCCCCCGAGACCCCCCATTCACTTATAGACACCATACACCCCCCCAGAGACCCCCCGTCACCTATAGACACCATACATCCCCCCCCCCCAGAGACCCCCCGTCACCTATAGACACCATACATCCCCCCAGAGACCCCCCGTCACCTATAGGCACCATACATCCCCCCCCCGAGACCCCCCGTCACCTATAGACGCCCTACAGACCCCCCCCCCAGACCCCCATCCCCTATAGACACTGTAAGAGCCCCTCATTGGGCCCCCATCCCCTATAGATGCCATACATCCCCCCCCGAGACCCCCCCCCTCACCCACAGACACCATACATCCTCCCAGAGTCCCCCAGGACCCCCCCCGTCCCCTATAGACCCCCCGCAGGGCCCCCCCCATCACCTACAGAGCTCCCTATAGCCCCTATAGAGCCCCCCCCCAACACCTATAGCCCCCCCTATAGCCCCCCATCCCCTACAGAGCACACCCAGGACTCCCCCATCCCCTGCAGACACCCTATAGCCCCCATAGGGCCCCCCCGTCACCTATAGAGCACATCCAGGGCCCCCCCATCCCTAAAGGCGCCATATGTCCCCCAAAGCCACCATATATCCCCCATAGGCCCCCCTGCCCCTATAGGGCACGCTCAGGGAACTCCCCATCCCCTACAGACGCCGTATGTTCCCCCCATCCCTAAAGATGCCATATGTCCTCCATAGGGCTCCTCCATCTCCTATAGACACCCTATAGCCCCCATAGGGCCCCCCCCGTCACCTATAGAGCACGCCGAGGGACCTGCCATCCCCTACAGACGCCGTATATCCCCCATAGCCCCCCCCGTCCCTATAGGCACCCTATAGCCCCCACAGAGCCCCCCCCCATCACCTATAGACACCCTATAGCCACACCCTATAGCCCCCCATAGGGCCCCCCCATCACCTACAGACACCCTATAGCCCCCCTGTCCCCTATAGCCCCCCCCCGTCACCTATAGACACCATGTGTCCCCCCATAGGGCCCCCCCCCGTCCCCTACAGACACCCTATAGCCCCCCACAGGGCCCCCCCGTCCCCTATAGCCCCCCCATAGAGCCCCCCTGTCCCCTAAACACCCTATAGCCCCCCCCATCCCCTATAGCCCCCATATCCCCTACAGACACCCTATGTCCCCCATAGCCCCCCCCCTCCCCTATAGACACCCTATGTCCCCCCATAGGCCCCCCCCGTCCCCTATAGCCCCCCCATAGAGCCCCCCTGTCCCCTAAACACCCTATAGCCTCCCCATCCCCTATAGCCCCCATATCCCCTACAGACACCCTATGTCCCCCCATAGGCTCCCCCTGTCCCCTATAGCCCCCCCATAGAGCCCCCCATCCCCTATAGCCCCCATATGCCCTATAGACACCCTATGTCCCCCATAGCCCCCCCCCCAGACACCCTATAGCCCCCCATAGGGCCCCCCTGTCCCCTATAGACACCCCATGTCCCCCCATAGCCCACTCCGTCCCCTATAGCCCCCCCCATAGAGCCCCCCCCCGTCCCCCTATAGACACCCTATAGCCCCCATAGCCCCCCTGTCCCCCATAGCCCCCCCATAGGGCCCCCCCATCCCCTACAGCCCCCCTATAGAGCCCCCCCATCCCCCATAGCCCCCCCCAGGGCCCCCTATAGCCCCCCCATCCCCTATAGCCCCCCCATAAGGCTCCCCCATCCCCTATAGACACCCCATAAGGCCCCCCCTGCCCCCTATAGCCCCCCCCATAGCCCCCCCTATAGCCCCCATAGCCCCCCCCGTCCCCTATAGCCCCCCCATAGGGCCCCCTATAGAGCCCCCCCCTCCCCTATAGCCCCCCCCATAAGGCCCCCCCATCCCCTATAGACACCCTATAAGCCCCCCATAGCCCCCCCATAGCCCCCCCTGTCCCCTATAGCCCCCCCATAGGGCCCCCCCATAGCCCCCCCTATAGAGCCCCCCATCCCCTATAGCCCCCTATAGCCCCCCCTATAGCCCCCATAGCCCCCTATAGCCCCCCCTATAGCCCCCATAGCCCCCCATAGCCCCCCTATAGCCCCCCCATAGGGCCCCCCACCCCCCATAGCCCCTATAGCCCCCCATAGCCCCCCCCTATAGAGCCCCCCCGTCCCCTATAGCCCCCCCCATAGGGCCCCCCGCCCCCCATAGCCCCTATAGCCCCCCATAAGGCCCCCCCCCTGCCCCCTATAGCCCCCCCTATAGCCCCCCTATAGCCCCCCCATAGGGCCCCCCGCCCCCATAGCCCCTATAGCCCCCCCTATAGCCCCCCGCCCCCCATAGCCCCTATAGCCCCCCCATAAGGCCCCCCCTGCCCCCTATAGCCCCCCCTATAGCCCCCCCATAGCCCCCCCATAGGGCCCCCGCCCCCCCATAGCCCCTATAGCCCCCCCCATAGCCCCACTCACCGCGGGGGCTGGCTCGGGGGGCAGGCGGGCCGCCGCCCCCCCGGGACCCTGGGTGCCGCCCTGCGGGGGGGGAGGCTAGCGGTCGGGGGGGCGCCCAGTTGGCACTGGGAGCCTCCCAGTTGGCTCCCAGTTGGGTCTGGGAACCCCCCAGTTGGGTCTGGGGGCTCCCAGTTGGGGTCCCAGTTGGGTTTGGGGGCTCCCAGTTGGTCTGGGGGCTCCCAGTTGGGTCCCAGTTGGCACTGGGAGCCTCCCAGTTGGCTCCCAGTTGGGTCTGGGGGCTCCCAGTTGGGTCCCAGTTGGCACTGGGAGCCTCCCAGTTGAGTCCCAGTTGGGTCCGGGGGTCCTCCCAGTTGGGGTTAGGGACCTCCCAGTTGGATCCCAGTTGGGTTTGGGGGCTCCCAGTTGGGTCCCAGTTGGGTTTGGGGGCTCCCAGTTGGGTCCTGGGAACCTCCCAGTTGGGTCTGGGGGCTCCCAGTTGGGTCCCAGTTGGGTTTGGGGGCTCCCAGTTGGGTCCCAGTTGGGTCTGGGGGCTCCCAGTTGGGTCCCAGTTGGCACTGGGAGCCTCCCAGTTGAGTCCCAGTTGGGTCCGGGGGTCTCCCAGTTGGGGTTAGGGACCTCCCAGTTGGATCCCAGTTGGGTTTGGGGGGCTCCCAGTTGGGTCCCAGTTGGGTTTGGGGGCTCCCAGTTGGGTCCTGGGGGCTCCCAGTTGGGGTTAGGGACCTCCCAGTTGGGTTTGGGAACCTCCCAGTTGGGTCCCAGTTGGGCTTGGGGGCTCCCAGTTGGGTCCGGGGGTCTCCCAGTTGGGTCCCAGTTGGGTTTCGCATCTCCCAGTTTGGGTTTGGGGTCTCCCAGTTGGGTCTGGGGGCTCCCAGTTGGGTTGTCATGCCCCCAGTTGCCTTCATTACCCCCCAGTTGGGTCCCAGTGCCCCCAGTATCTCCCCAGTTGGGTCTAGGCAGCACCCCCAGTTGGTTCCCAGTTGGGTCTAGGTGCTCCAGTATCCCCCCAGTTGGCTCCAGGTGCCCCTAGTTGGGTCCCAGTTGGGTCCCAGTTGGGTCTAGGTGCCCCCAGTTGGGTCCCAGTTGGGTCCCAGTTGGGTTTAGGTGCCCCCAGTTGGGTCCCAGTTGGGTCTAGGTGCTCCCAGTATCCCCCCAGTTGGGTCCCAGTTGGGTCTAGGTGCTCCCAGTATCCCCCCAGTTAGGTCTAGGTGCTCCCAGTATCCCCCAGTTGGCTCCAGGTGCCCCCAGTTGGGTCCCAGTTGGGTCTAGGTGCCCCCAGTTGGGTCCCAGTTGGGTCTAGGTGCTCCCAGTATCCCCCCAGTTGGGTCTAGGTGCCCCCAGTTGGGTCCCAGTTCAGTCTAGGTGCTCCCAGTATCCCCCCCAGTTGGCCCTAGGCGCTCCCAGTTGGCTCCCAGTTGGCCCTAGGCGCCCCCAGCCCCCCCCCAGTTGCTCCCAGTCCCCCCCAGTGCCCCCGGGGGGGGGGGGGGGGGGCGCTCACCTTCCTGCTGCCGGCGCTGCTGGCGGGCGAGGCCGGCGGGGAGGGGGGAGGGGGAGGTGCGGCGGGAGGAGGGGGAGGGGGGCGGCGAGGAGGAGGAGGAGGCGGCGGCGGAGGCGGGGGAGGAGGAGCGGGGGGGAGGGGCGGCCCCGCCCCCCGGGGGAGGGGGGGGGGGCGTCTCCTTGGTCAGCAGGGGCGGGGGGGGCTCCCCCTCCCGCGGGGGGGGCGGGGGGCGCGGCCCCCTCCGTCAGCGGGGGCGGGGAGGGGGAGGCGGGCGGGGGCCGGCGGGGCGCGGGGCCCCCCCCCCCCCCTCAGCCCCGCCCTCCGCGGGCGGGGGGGGGCCCCTCCTGCGGGCGGGGAGGGGCCGGGGGGCTCCCCCTCCTGGGGCTTGGGGGCTCCATCCCCCCCCCCCCTCCTCCTCCTCCTCCTCTTCCTCCTCCTCCTCCTCTTCCTCCTCCTCCTCCTCCCCCTCCCCTTCCTCTCCTCCTCCTCCTCTTCCTCCTCCTCCCCCGGCTTCAGGGGGGGCCGCCCGCCCCCCCCCCCGGCGCCCGCGGGGGGGGCCCCTCCGCACCCCCCCTCGGGGGCGTGGCCTGCGGGGAGGGGGCGGGGTCAGGGGCGGGGCCCGGCCCCCCCGAAAGGGGGAGGGGCCCCGAAGAGAGAGAGGACCCCCCCCCCCCAAAGAGAGGGGAACCCCCCCCTTAAAGAGGGGGGGGGGAACCCCAAAAATGGGGGAAACGGCCCCAAAATGGGGCGGGGGGGAGAGGGCGAGGGGGGAGAGGGAGGGGGGGCCCCCCCCAAAATAAGGGGGAACCCCCAAAATATCGGGGACCCCCCCCAAAACGTAAGGGACCCCCCCCCAAAACATCACTGATTCCCCCTAAAACGTACGGGAACGGGCCCAAAATCGAGGGGAATCGCCCCAAAATCGAGGGGGAACCCCCCGAAAATGGGGGGGAACCCCAAAATGGGGGGGGAACCCCCCCCAAACTATCAACGCTTCCCCGCTCTGACGTAAGGGAACCCCCCCCCCCCCCCCCCAAAATGGCCGGGAACCGCCCCCAAAATGGCGGAGACCCCAAATAAGGCGCAAACCGCCCCAAAATCGGTGGGGAAACCGCCCCAAAATCGGGGGGGAACCCGCCCCAAAACTGGGGGGGAACCCCCCCAAAACCGGGGAGGGGACCCCAAAATCGGGGAGGGGGACCCCCAAAATAAGGGGGACCCCCCCCCCAAATCATAAAACCTTGCGCAACGGGGGAGGCGCCCCCGAAAACGGCGCCGACGCCCCCCAAAATGGCCGAAATGGAGGGAAACGGGGTTAAAATGGTGGGGGGGGGGGGACACCCCGAAATTGTGAGGGGGGGGGGGGTGTGTGAGGATTTGGGGGACCCCCCCCCGGGTCGTTACCTGGCGGAGGCGGGCCCGCCGCGACGCTCCGGCTTCCGCCCCCCCTCCTCCTCCGAGTCCTGGGGCTGCTGGGGCGCGGGGCCGCTCCTCCCCGACGCTGCGAGGGGGGGGGGGTAAAGATTTTGGGGTTAAACCCCGCGGATTTGGGGGTGCGGGGGGGGTTTGGGGGGGCCCCCCCCCCCAGGCCTCACCTTCCAGCTCGGCCGCCTCCCGCGCCTCCCGCTCCAGCCGCTGCGGCAGCAGCTCCTGCTGCTTCTCCAGGTATTGCTTGATGAAGCTGTTCTGGCTCATCTCCTCCCCGATCTGGGGGGAATCGGGGCCGTTTTGGGTTTTGGGGGGGTTTGGGGGGGTTTGGGGGGGATTGGGGGGGTTTGGGGGGGGATTTGGGGGGGGATTTTGGGGGGGTTTTGGGGGGGTCTCTCACCTGGGAGTTGGGCTGGAAGGTGGCGTGGGGGGTCGAGTGCTTCTGGAGGTTCTCCAGCATCAGCGCCTGCGGGGGCCGGCGCCGTCACCCCCAAATCCCCCCGAATCGGCCCCGAAAAACAGCCCCCCCACCCCCCAGACCCCCCCAAAACCCCCCCGATCCCCCCCCAGACCCCCCAAAACCCCCCAAATCGCCCCCAAATCATCCCCCAAGCCCCACAGACCCCCCCAAAACTGCCGAATCGCCCCCAACCCCCCCCAAAACCACCCCAAATCCCCCAAATCACCGAAAAACACCCCCAAACCCCTCAAATCCCCCCAAATCCTCCAAAATCCCCTCAGACCCCACAAAAAAACCCAAATCCCCTCACAAACCCCCCCAAAATGCCATTTTTTACCCCAAATCCCCTCACAAGCACCCCAAAACCCCGATTTTTACCCCAAATTCCCTCACAAGCACCCCAAAACCCCAATTTTTACCCCAAATCCCCTCACAAACTCCCCAAAAACCCCGAGTTTTACCCCAAATCCCCTCACAAACACCCCCAAAATGCAGGTTTTTACCCCAAATCCCCTCACAAACACCCCAAAACCCCAATTTTTACCCCAAATCCCCTCACAAACACCCCAAAACCCCACTTTTTACCCCAAATCCCCTCACAAACTCCCCAAAACCCCAATTTTTACCCCAAATCCCCTCACAAACACCCCAAAATGCAGGTTTTTACCCCAAATCCCCTCACAAACACCCCAAAACCCCGATTTTTACCCCAAATCCCCTCACAAACACCCCAAAAACCCAATTTTTACCCCAAATCCCCTCACAAACTCCCCCAAACCGCAATTTTTACCCCAAATCCCCTCACAAACACACCCCAAAACCCCGATTTTTACCTCAAATCCCCTCACAAACACCCCAAAATGCAGGTTTTTACCCCAAATCCCCTCACAAACACCCCAAAACCCCGATTTTTACCCCAAATCCCCTCACAAACACCCCAAAACCCCAATTTTTACCCCAAATCCCCTCACAAACTCCCCCAAACCGCAATTTTTACCCCAAATCCCCTCGCAACCTCACCAAAAAACGGGTTTTTACCCCAAATCCCCTCGCAACCTCACCGAAAAAAGCAATTTTCGCCCCAACTCCGCGTACAGCCCCCTCGAACCCCCCAAAACGCTGACTTTTACCTCAAATCTCCTCAGACCCCCCTCAAACCCCCCAAACGCGACTTTTTTACCCCAAACGCTACTCTCTTACCTCAAATCCCTCACAAACCCCCCCGAACGGCGGCTTTCACCTCCATGCCCCTCACAAACTCCCCAAAAATTGATTTTTTACCCCAAATCCCCTCACACCCCCCACAAACTCCCCCCCAAATCGACTTTTACCTCAAATCCCCCCCAGAACTCCCCCAAAAACGCATTTTTTACCCCAAATCCCCTCACAAACTCCCCAAAACCCCGACTTTTACCTCAAATCCCCCCCAAACTCTCCCAAAACGTGATTTTTACCCCAAATCCCCCACAAACTCCCCAAAAAACGGATTTTTACCTCAAATCCCCTCACAAACTCCCTCCAAAATCAACTTTTACCCCAGACTCCCTCACAAACTCCCCAAAAAAACGGATTTTTACCCAAATCCCCCCCCCCGAAACTCCACAAAACCCCGAGTTTTACCTCAAATCCCCTCACAAACTCCACAAAAAAATGGATTTTTACCCAAATCCCTTCACAGACTCCCCAAAAAAACGGATTTTTTACCCCAAATCCCCCCACAAACTCTCCCAAAACGTGATTTTTATCTCAAATCCCCTCACAAACTCCCCCAAACCCCGACTTTTACCTCAAATACCCCCACAAACTCCCCAAAAACGTGATTTTTACCTCAAATTCCCTCACAAACTCCCTCCAAAATCAACTTTTACCCCAGATTCCCTCACAAACTCCCCCAAAAATGGATTTTTACCCAAATCCTCCCACAAACTCCCCCAAACCCCGACTTTCACCTCAAATCCCCTCACAAACTCTCCAAAAAACGGATTTTTACCCCAAACCCTCTCACAAACTCCCCCAAAACCGGATTTTTACCCAAATCCCCTCACAAACTCCCGGAAACCCGACTTTCACCTCAAATCCCCCCACAAACTCCCCAAAAAACGGATTTTTTCCCCAAATCCCCCCACAAACTCCCCCAAACCCGGATTTTTTCCCCAAATCCCCCCACAAACTCCCCCAAACCCGGATTTTTTCCCCAAATCCCCCCACAAACTCCCCCAAACCCGGATTTTTACCCCAAACCCCCCCACAAACTCCCCCAAACCCGTTTTTTTCCCCCAAACCCCCCACTTTTACCTCAAACTCCTCAGCTCCGGGGGTCTCCCCCCCTCCCCCCCCCCCCCGCTGCCCCCCCCCCCCAAACTCCGCCACGATCGCGCTCCGCGCATGCGCCCGCCTCCCCTCAGCCGTTGGCGGGAAACCGAGGCGGGGGGGGGGGGGGGCGGGGGGGGAACCGGGGCGATGGCGCATGCGCCGCCGGTCACCGCCTTCCCCCCCCCCCCCCCAATCTTCCCCCCGTCTCCTCGGCTCCGTCCCGCCGCGCCCGGCCGCCCTCACCCCGCGTAGCCGCTTGATGAGGCGCTTTTCTGTCCGCTCTTGGCCAGGCCGCGTTGCTCCAGGGCCGCCTTCAGGTCGGCGACGCGGAGCAGATGGAGCGGCCGCCCGTCCAGAGTCACCTCCTCCCCGTCCGCCATCTTGTGTGGCGCCGCTCAACCGCTCCTCGGCAGCGCCCGCCCCGTCCCTGCCGCTTCGGCTCCTTCCGCCGAAACGCTTCGGCAACTTCCGGAAGCCGCTCGGCAACTTCCGGAAGCGATTCGGCTCACCGCGACGACGCTTCGGCTCTTTCCGTGACTCCTCGGCTCCTTCCGCCTCCCCTTCGGCTCCTTCCGCCTCCCCTTCGGCTCTTTCCGCCTCCGCTTCGGCTCTTTCCGCCTCTCCTTCGGCTCTTTCCGCCTCTCCTTCGGCTCTTTCCGCCTCCGCTTCGGCTCCTTCCGCCTCCCCGACCCGGAGGCGTTCGCTTCTCTCCGGAGGAGCGGACCGCGGTGAGGACTGCGGGGGGGGGTGTGTGTGTGTGTGTGATGCTGTCTGTTTTGATGACGTAGCACCTCCGCAAACCCCTTTGCTGACGTAAGAACCCCCCCCCCACCCCACCCGGAAAGGCGTTTGTTGACGTAAGAGCCACGGGGATTGGGCGCGGTGATGTAACCCCCCCCCCCCCACACACACACAAAATGGCGTCGTTTTGGTAGGACCTACAGGAATTCGCGCACATAAACCCCCCAAAAATGGGTTTATTTGCCCAAAATCCCCCCCCCAAAACGCGTTTGTTTACGTAGGACCTACACAAACGGCTCCGTTTCGGTAGGACCTACAGGAATTAGAGCACGTAGGAGCCCCAAAAATGGGTTTATTTGGGTTGAAACCCCCCAAAATGCGTTTGTTTACGTAGGACCTACAGAAATTGGTTTGTTTACACCAGATCTCTGTGGTTGTTTTCGTAGGACCTTTCGTAGGACCTACAAAAATGGCTTTGTTTTGGTAGGACCTACAGAAATTAGTGCACTCAGGACCCCAAAAATGGGTTTATTTACCCAAACTCCCCCCAAAAACGCGTTTGTTTACGTAGGACCTACAGAAATCCCTTTGTTTACATCAGATCTCGGTGGTTGTTTACGTAGGACCTACACAAACGGCTCCGTTTCTGTAGGCCCTACAGGAATTAGACCACGTGGGACCCCAAAAATGGGTCTATTTAGGTAAAATCTCCCCCAAAACGCGTTTGTTTACGTAGGACCTACAGAAATCCCTTTGTTTACACCAGATCTCTGTGGTTGTTTACGTAGGACCTACAGAAATGGCTTCGTTTTGGTAGGACCTACAGAAATTAGTGTACACAGGACCCCAAAAATGGGTTTATTTACCCAAACTCCCCCCAAAAATGCGTTTGTTTACGTAGGACCTACAGAAATCGCTTTGTTTACACCAGATCTCGGTGGTTGTTTACGTAGGACCTACACAAACGGCTCCGTTTCGGTAGGACCTACAGGAACTAGAGCACGTAGGAGCCCCAAAAATGGGTCTATTTAGGTAAAATCTCCCCCCAAAACGCGTTTGTTTACGTAGGACCTACAGAAATCGCTTTGTTTACACCAGATCTCGGTGGTTGTTTACGTAGGACCTACACAAACGGCTCCGTTTCGGTAGGACCTACAGGAACTAGAGCACGTAGGAGCCCCAAAAATGGGTCTATTTAGGTAAAATCTCCCCCCAAAACGCGTTTGTTTACGTAGGACCTACAGAAATCGCTTTGTTTACACCAGATCTCGCTGGTTGTTTACGTAGGACCTACACAAACGGCTCCGTTTCGGTAGGACCTACAGGAATTGGAGCACGTAGGAGCCCCAAAAATGGGTTTATTTAGATAAAATCTCCCCCAAAACGCGTTTGTTTACGTAGGACCTACAGAAATCCCTTTGTTTACACCTGAGCTCCGTGGTTGTTTACGTAGGACCTACAAAAATGGCTTTGTTTTGGTAGGACCTACAGGAACTAGAGCACGTAGGAGCCCCAAAAATGGGTCTATTTGGGTTGAAACCCCCCAAAAATGCGTTTGTTTACGTAGGACCTACAGAAATCCCTTTGTTTACACCAGATCTCGGTGGTTGTTTACGTAGGACCTACAGAAATGGCTTCGTTTTGGTAGGACCTACAGAAATTAGTGTACACAGGACCCCAAAAATGGGTTTATTTACCCAAACTCCCCCCAAAAATGCGTTTGTTTACGTAGGACCTACAGAAATCGCTTTGTTTACACCAGATCTCGGTGGTTGTTTACGTAGGACCTACACAAACGGCTCCGTTTCGGTAGGACCTACAGGAATTAGAGCACATGGGACTCCCGAAAATGGGTCTATTTAGGTAAAATCTCCCCCAAAACGCGTTTGTTTACGTAGGACCTACAGAAATCCCTTTGTTTACACCAGATCTCGGTGGTTGTTTACGTAGGACCTACAGAAATGGCTTCGTTTTGGTAGGACCTACAGAAATTAGTGCACTCAGGACCCCAAAAATGGGTTTATTTACCCAAACTCCCCCCCAAAAACGCGTTTGTTTACGTAGGACCTACAGAAATCCCTTTGTTTACATCAGATCTCGGTGGTTGTTTACGTAGGACCTACAAAAATGGCTTTGTTTTGGTAGGACCTACAGAAATTAGTGCACTCAGGACCCCAAAAATGGGTTTATTTACCCAAACTCCCCCCAAAAACGCGTTTGTTTACGTAGGACCTACAGAAATCCCTTTGTTTACACCTGAGCTCCGTGGTTGTTTATGTAGGACCTACACAAACGGCTCCGTTTCTGTAGGCCCTACAGGAATTAGACCACGTGGGACCCCAAAAATGGGTCTATTTAGGTAAAATCTCCCCCAAAACGCGTTTGTTTACGTAGGACCTACAGAAATCCCTTTGTTTACATCAGATCTTGCTGGTTGTTTACGTAGGACCTACAGAAATGGCTTCGTTTTGGTAGGCCCTACAGGAATTAGAGCATGTAGGAGCCCCAAAAATGGGTCTATTTAGGTAAAATCTCCCCCCCAAAATGCGTTTGTTTACGTAGGACCTACACAAATGTCTTTGTTTACATCAGATCTCTGTGGTTGTTTACGTAGGACCTACAAAAATTGCTTTATTTTGGTAGGACCTACAGAAATTAGTGCACTCAGGACCCCAAAAATGGGTTTATTTGCCCAAACTCCCCCCCAAAATGCATTTGTTTACGTAGGACCTACAGAAATCCCTTTGTTTACACCAGATCTTGGTGGTTGTTTACGTAGGACCTACACAAACGGCTCCGTTTTGGTAGGACCTACAGAAATTAGAGCACGTGGGACCCCAAAAATGGGTCTATTTAGGTAAAATCTCCCCCAAAACGCGTTTGTTTACGTAGGACCTACAGAAATCCCTTTGTTTACACCTGAGCTCCGTGGTTGTTTACGTAGGACCTACACAAACGGCTCCGTTTTGGTAGGACCTACAGGAACTAGAGCACGTAGGAGCCCCAAAAATGGGTCTATTTAGGTAAAATCTCCCCCAAAACGCGTTTGTTTACGTAGGACCTACAGAAATCCCTTTGTTTACACCAGATCTCTGTGGTTGTTTACGTAGGACCTACAGAAATGGCTTCGTTTTGGTAGGACCTACAGAAATTAGTGTACACAGGACCCCAAAAATGGGTTTATTTACCCAAACTCCCCCCCCAAACGCGTTTGTTTACGTAGGACCTACAGAAATCCCTTCGTTTACACCAGATCTCTGCAGTTGTTTACGTAGGACCTACACAAACGGCTCCGTTTCGGTAGGACCTACAGGAATTAGAGCACGTAGGAGCCCCAAAAATGGGTCTATTTGGGTTGAAACCCCCCAAAAATGCGTTTGTTTACGTAGGACCTACACAAATGGCTTTGTTTACATCAGATCTCTGTGGTTGTTCACGTAGGACCTACAGAAATGGCTTCGTTTTGGTAGGACCTACAGAAATTAGTGTACACAGGACCCCAAAAATGGGTTTATTTACCCAAACTCCCCCCCAAAACGCGTTTGTTTACGTAGGACCTACAGAAATCCCTTTGTTTACATCAGATCTCGGTGGTTGTTTACGTAGGACCTACACAAACGGCTCCGTTTCGGTAGGACCTACAGGAACTAGAGCACGTAGGAGCCCCAAAAATGGGTCTATTTGGGTTGAAACCCCCCAAAAACGCGTTTGTTTACGTAGGACCTACAGAAATCCCTTTGTTTACACCTGAGCTCCGTGGTTGTTTACGTAGGACCTACAAAAATGGCTTTGTTTTGGTAGGACCTACAGGAACTAGAGCACGTAGGAGCCCCAAAAATGGGTCTATTTAGGTAAAATCTCCCCCAAAACGCGTTTGTTTACGTAGGACCTACAGAAATCCCTTTGTTTACACCAGATCTCGGTGGTTGTTTACGTAGGACCTACAGAAATGGCTTCGTTTTGGTAGGACCTACAGAAATTAGTGCACTCAGGACCCCAAAAATGGATTTGTTTACCCAAACTCCCCCCAAAAACGCGTTTGTTTACGTAGGACCTACACAAACGGCTTCGCTGACATCAGACACCCCCCCCCCCCCGTTTCTGTAGGACCTACAGAAACCCCACACCCCCACCCCCCCACCCCCCGCGTTGCCCCGCCCCCGGACGCACTCAGCCCCACGCCTTCGCTGCAGGGGCCTTTATTGACGTAGGACCTACAACAACCGCTGCCCCTCCCCCCCCCCCCCGCCCCCGCGTTTAGGTAGGACCTACAACAACGAAACAAAACACAGGGGGCGGGGCCACGTCACGTGACCCCCCCCCCCGAGGGGGCGGGGATCTGTGGGGAGACGGGGGCCGCCGTGGGGCTGGGTCTTACCTGGGGAGACCTGAGCTTGGGGGGGGGGGGGGGGGGCGGAGGGGGCGTGGCTCCCGGAGAAGCCCCTCCCCCCCCAACCAGGCCCCGCCCCTCCTCCGCCGTGGGGCGGCCGCGCCGTGGGGCTGGGATTAAGGCACCGGGGGGGGGGGGGGGGGGGTAAGGCACCGCGTGTGGGGGGCGGCCCCACGGGGCTCAGTCGTGGGGCTGGGAGGTGAGGGGCCGCTGCTGGTCGCCGTGGGTCGCGGCCTCGCCGTGGGTCGCGGCGGCGGCGGCGGCGGCCTCGTCGCCGGAGAGGGGGTAGACCACCACGCACAGGCGCTGGCCGAAGCGCGTCAGGGCGTCTGCGGGAGACGGGCGGTGACCCACGGCTGCCCCATAGCGCCCCACACCCCCCACAGCGCCCCACACCCCCCACAGCGCCCCACAGCGCCCCACACCCCCCACAGCCCGCCCAAAGCACAGCCACCCCGCAGCGTAACGCCGGTACCGCCGCCCCCCCGCGCCGCCCCCCGGCGCCCCCCGGCACCCCGCCGCCCCCCGGCGCCCCACTGACCCACGGCGCGGCGCAGGGCGGGGGGCCGGGGCCCCCCCCGCACCCCCAGGAAGTAGAGGGGGGCGCCGGTGGCCATGATGCCCAGCCCGATGCCGCAGACCAGGGGCTCCGACCAGAGGGAGAAGAGGAGGAGGGCGGCCCAGAAGAGGAGGTACAACACCGGGAACAACAGGCTGACCTGCGGGTGACAGGGCGGGGGGCGCGGGTGACGACACCCCCCCCCGGGGGGGTGGGGGCGGGTGGGCGGGGGGAGACCCCGGGGGGAGTCAGGGTGACAAGGGAACACCCGAGGAGGGCTCAGGGTGACAAGGGGACACCCCGGGAGGAGTCAAGGTGACAAGAGGACACCCCAGGGGGAGCTGGGAGGACTCAGGGTGACAAGGGGACACCCCGGGAGGACTCAGGGTGACAGAGGGACACCCCGGGAGGAGCTGGGAGGACTCCAGGTGACAAGGGGACACCCCAGGGGGACACAGGAGGAGTCAGGGTGACAAGGGGACACCCCGGGAGGACTCTGGGTGACAAGGGGACACCCCGGGAGGACAGAGGGACACCCCAGGAGGACTCCGGGTGACGAGGGGACACCCCGGGAGGACCCAAGGTGACTCCGGGTGACGAGGGGACACCCCGGGAGGACAGAGGGACACCCCAGGAGGACTCTGGGTGACAAGGGGACACCCCAGGAGGACACAGGGTGACAAAGGGACGTGGTGAGAGGAGCCAGGAGGACTTGGGGTGACAAGGGGACCCCCCAGGGGGAGTCAAGGTGACAAGGGGACACCCCAGGGGGAGCTGGGAGGACTCAGGGTGACAAGGGGACACCCCGGGAGGACTCTGGGTGACAGAGGGACACCCCGGGGGGAGCTGGGAGGACTCCAGGTGACAAGGGGACACCCCAGGGGGACACAGGAGGAGTCAGGGTGACAAGGGGACACCCCGGGAGGACTCTGGGTGACAAGGGGACACCCCGGGAGGACAGAGGGACACCCCAGGAGGACTCTGGGTGACGAGGGGACCCCCCAGGAGGACAGAGGGACACCCCGGGGGGACTTAGGGTGACAAGGGGACACCCTGGGAGGAGCTGGGAGGACTCCAGGTGACAAGGGGACCCCCCGGGAGGACAGAGGGACACCCCAGGAGGACTCTGGGTGACAAGGGGACACCCCAGGAGGACAGAGGGACACCCCAGGAGGACTCCGGGTGACGAGGGGACACCCCGGGAGGACCCAAGGTGACTCCGGGTGACGAGGGGACACCCCGGGAGGACAGAGGGACACCCCAGGAGGACTCCGGGTGACGAGGGGACACCCCGGGAGGACTCTGGGTGACAAGGGGACACCCCAGGAGGACAGAGGGACACCCCAGGAGGACTCCGGGTGACGAGGGGACACCCCGGGAGGACCCAAGGTGACTCCGGGTGACGAGGGGACACCCCGGGAGGACACAGGAGGACTCCGGGTGACGAGGGGACACCCCGGGAGGACCCAAGGTGACTCCGGGTGACGAGGGGACACCCCGGGAGGACACAGGAGGACTCCAGGTGACGAGGGGACACCCCGGGAGGACCCAAGGTGACTCCGGGTGACGAGGGGACGCCCGGGGAGGAGCTGGGGGGACGGACCCCCGCCCCGGGAGGACCGACGCGGCGTGGGGGGTGACGCGGGGGCGTGGCTCACCCGGATGGGGCGTGGCCGGTGCGGCTGCCGCCACCGCAGCACCACCAGCCCGGCGACGGTGACGCCGTACCACAGGTAGTTGACGAAGCCGACGTAGTTGATGAGGGTGTAGATGTCCCCCGTCACCAGCATCAGCAGGGTGGAGATGCACTGAAGGGGCGGGGCCAGGAGGGGTGGGCGGGGGCTCCCGGGCTGGCCCCGCCCCACCCCAGGGCCCCGCCCCACCCAAGCCCCGCCCACTCACGGTGACGAGGAGGGCGGGGATGGGCGTGAGCCGCTCCACGTGGATCATGGCCAGCAGCGCCGGCAGGTGGCCCTCGCGCGCCCCCGCGTAGAACAGCCTGCGAGGGGCGGGGCGGTGACGTCAGAGGGGGTGGGGCTCGAGGGGGCGGGGCTGGGGGGAGTGAGCCCCAGGAGGTGGGGGGGCGTGGCTTCAGGGAGGGGTGGGGCTTTGGGAGGGGGCAGGACCAGGCCCTGTCATGCCTGGGTGGGTGTGGCTTCATGAAGGGGTGGGGCTAAGAAGTGGGTGTGGCCTCGAGAAGGGGGCGTGGCTCCCAAAAAGGGGGCGTGGCCACCCACCACCCCAGGGCTGTGGTTCTTTAAAGGGGCAGGGCCAGCTCAGGCCACGCCCAGAGGGGGGTGGAGCCCACGGGAAGGGGTGTGGCCACCCCATCATTCCGGGGGGCGTGGCCTGACCACACCCCCTCCCCCTGGGCGTGGCCACAAAGGGGGCGGAGCCGGGAGCAGGGAGGAGTAAGGAGGGGGGGGGGACAACACACGGCCACAGGCTGCCCCCCCGAGGGGGTGTGGCCATGTGACATCACCCAGGGCGTGGCCGTGACATCACACCCCGGGGGGGGGGGGCGGGGCGTGTCCACTCACCGCGAGCAGGTGAAGAGGGAGCCGTTGACCCCGCCGAAGGTGGAGAGGGCGACGGCGAGCGGCATCACCCAGGCCATGACGCCCAGCACCTTCTCCCCGAAGGTCTGCGGGGGAGGAAGGGGCGGGGTTGGGGGGGGCGGGGCTAAAGAGGGCGTGGCCCGGGGGGGCGCGGCCCCGCCACTCACCACGGCGACGGCGTTGGAGTCCAGCAGCTCCTGGGGCGACATGGCGGTGACGTACGCCACGTTAGCGAAGACGTAGACGAAGGTGACGAGGGGGATGGAGATGAAGATGGCCCGGGGCAGGTTCCTGGGGGGGGGGGAAACGGACACAAAGGGGTGAGGAACCCCCCCAAAAAACCCCCAAATCCCCCCAAATCCCCCCCAAAACCTCACCGGTAGGGATCCACCAGCTCCTCGGTGACGTAGTTGAGGAAGTTCCAGCCGCCGTAGGCGAAGGAGCCCTGGAGGAAGGCCAGCGCCACCCCCCCCCACCGTCGGCGGCTGCCAGAAGGAGAAGGACTGGGAGGGGGTCAGCCAGAAGTACTCGCCTGGGGGGGGCAAGGGGGGGTCAGGGGGGGCCGGGGGGGCATTAGGGGGGGTGGGAGGGGGGCTGGGGGCAATTAGGGGGGAGCTGGGGTAATTAAAGGGGGCTTAGGGGTGATTAGAGGGGGCTGAGGAGTAATTAGGGGGGGGCTGGGGGTAATTAGGGGGGGCTTAGGGGTGATTAGAGGGGGTGTGGGGGGAGTTGGGGGGGAGCTGAGGGGTAATTAGGGGGGGCTGGGGGTAATTAAAGGGGGGTTGGGGGTGATTACAGGGGGCTCAGGGGTGATTAGAGGGGGTGTGGGGGGAGTTGGGGGGGGCTGAGGGGTAATTAGAGGGGGCTGGGGGTAATTAGAGGGGTCCTGGGGGTAATTAGAGGGGGTGTCGGGGGGGCTGGGGGTAATTAGAGGTGCCCTAGGGGTAATTAGGGGGGGCTGGGGGTAATTAGAGGGGTCCTGGGGGTAATTAGAGGGGGTGTCGGGGGGGCTGGGGGTAATTAGAGGTGCCCTAGGGGTAATTAGGGGGGGCTGGGGGTAATTAGAGGGGAGCTGGGGGTAATTAGAAGGGGTGTGGGGGGAGTTGGGGGGGGCTGAGGGGTAATTAAGGGGGACTGAGGGTAATTAGAGGGGCCCTGGGGGTAATTAGAGGGGAGCTGGGGTAATTAAAGGGGGGTTGGGGGTGATTAGAGGGGGCTCAGGGGTGATTAGAGGGGGTGTGGGGGGAGTTGGGGGGGGCTGAGGGGTAATTAGGGGGGGCTGGGGGGTAATTAGAGGGGCCCTGGGAGTAATTAGAGGGGAGCTGGGATAATTAAAGGGGGGTAGGGGGTGATCAGAGGGGGCTCAGGGGTGATTAGAGGGGATGTGGGGGGAGTTGGGGGGGCTGAGGGGTAATTAGGGGGGGCTGTGGGTAATTAGGGGGGTCCTGGGGGTAATTGGAGGGGGGTGTCGGGGGGGCTGGGGGTAATTAGAGGTGCCCTAGGGGTAATTAGGGGGGGCTGGGGATAATTAGAGGGGAGCTGGGGGTGATTAGAAGGGGTGTGTGGGGGGAGTTGGGGGGGGCTGAGGGGTAATTAAGGGGGACTGGGGGTAATTAGAGGGGCCCTGGGGGTAATTAGAGGGGGTGTTGGGGGGGGCTGGGGGTAATTAGAGGTGCCCTAGGGGTAATTAGGGGGGGCTGGGGGTAATTAGAGGGGAGTTGGGGGTGATTAGAAGGGGTGTGGGGGGAGTTGGGGGGCCTGAGGGGTAATTAAGGGGGACTGGGGGTAATTAGAGGGGAGCTGGGGGTAATTAAAGGGGGGTTGGGGGTAATTAGAGAGGGTGTGGGGGGAGTTGGTGGGGCTGGGGGTAATTAGGGGAGTCCTGGGGGTAATTAGGGGGGGTGTCGGGGGGGCTGGGGGTAATTAGAGGTGCCCTAGGGGTAATTAGGGGGGGCTGAGGGTAATTAGAGGGGAGCTGGGGGTAATTAGAAGGGGTGTGGGGGGAGTTGGGGGGGGCTGAGGGGTAATTAAGGGGGACTGGGGGTAATTAGAGGGGCCCTGGGTGTAATTAGAGGGGAGCTGGGTAATTAAAGGGGGGGTAGGGGGTGATCAGAGGGGGCTCAGGGTGATTAGAGGGGGTGTGTGGGGGGGAGTTGGGGGGGCTGAGGGGTAATTAGGGGGGAGCTGGGGGTAATTAGGGGGGAGCTGGGGGTAATTAGGGGGAGCTGGGGGGGGAGTTGGGGGGGCTGAGGGGTAATTAGAGGGGGCTGGGGGTAATTAGAGGGGGTGGGGGGGGGCTTAGGGGTAAACGGGGGTGAGTTGGGGGGGCTGAGGGGTAATTAAGGGGGACTGGGGGGTAATTAGAGGGGCCCCTGGGGGTAATTAGGGGGGGAGCTGGGGTAATTAAAGGGGGGTTGGGGGTGATTAGAAGGGGTGAGGGGGGAGTTGGGGGGGGCTGAGGGGTAATTAAGGGGGACTGGGGGTAATTAGAGGGGCCCTGGGGGTAATTAGGGGGGTGGGAGGGGTCTTAGGGGTATTTAGACAGGCCCTGGGGGTAATTAGGAAGGGGGGGGATAATTGGAGGGGGTGGGGGGGGGAATTAGGGCAGGTGTAAGGGGGGCCCTAGGGGTAATTAGGGGAGTGGGAGGGGTCTTAGGAGTAATTAGAGGGGCCCTAGGGGCAATTAGGAGGAGTGTGGGGCAGCTGGGGGTCATTAGAGGGGCCCTGGGGGTAATTAGGGGGGGTGGGAGGGGCCACTGGGGTAATTAGGAGGAGTGGGGGGGCAGCTGGGGGTCATTAGAGGGGCACTAGGGGGAGCTGGGGGTAATTAGAGAGGATGGGAGGGGCTGTAGGGGTAATTAGGAGGAGTGTGGGGCAGCTGGGGGTCATTAGAGGGGCCCTGGGGGTAATTAGGGGGGGTGGGAGGGGCCACTGGGGTAATTAGGAGGAGTGGGGGGCAGCTGGGGGTCATTAGGGGGGCACTAGGGGGCAGCTGGGGGTAATTAGAGGGGGTGGGAGGGGCTGTAGGGGCAATTAGGAGGAGTGTGGGGCAGCTGGGGGTCATTAGGGGGGCTTAGGGGTAATTAGCGGGGGTGCGGAGGGGCACACGGACCGCGGTTGGGGGGAAAGGGGTGACGCGGGGGGGGTTGGGGGGTGTTGTGGGGGCTTTGGGGGGGTGTGGGGGTTGGGGGGGGTTGGGGGGTGTTGTGGGGGCTTTGGGGGGGTGTGGGGGTTTGGGGGGGGTTGTGGGGGGGTTGCGGGGGTTGCGCTGACCCTTGCAGATCTGGAAGAGGCCGGTGCCGATGATGAGGGCGAGGGCCAGGAGCTTGCCGGCGGTGAAGACGTCCTGCACCCGGGTGGCCCAGCGGACGCTGGCGCAGTTCACCCATGTCAGCAGCACTGGGGACGGGGGGGGAGACACAAAATGGCGGCGGGGGGGGGACACAAAATGGCGGCGGGGGCACCCCCCCGGAGCCCCCAAACAACAGGCGGCGGCGGGGAACAACCCCCACCCCCCCCCCGCGGTGTCAGCCGGGAGCTCGGCCTGTGCAGGCAACAGGCGCCCGCTGCCTGTAGGCGGGAGCTCACCACGTGCCCGTCCGCCTGTAGGCAGGAGCTCGTCCGCCTGTAGGCAGGCGCTCGCCCTGTGCCCGTCCGCCTGTAGGCAGGCGCTCACCACGTACAGGCAACAGGCAGGAGCTCGTCCGCCTGTAGGCAGGAGCTCACCACGTACAGGCAACAGGCAGGAGCTCGTCCGCCTGTAGGCAGGCGCTCACCACGTACAGGCAACAGGCAGGAGCTCGTCCGCCTGTAGGCAGGCGCTCACCACGTACAGGCAACAGGCAGGAGCTCGTCCGCCTGTAGGCAGGCGCTCGCCCTGTGCCCGTCCGCCTGTAGGCAGGAGCTCACCACGTACAGGCAACAGGCAGGAGCTCGTCCGCCTGTAGGCAGGTGCTCACCACGTACAGGCAACAGGCAGGAGCTCGTCCGCCTGTAGGCAGGAGCTCACCACGTACAGGCAACAGGCAGGAGCTCGTACGCCTGTAGGCAGGTGCTCACCACGTACAGGCAACAGGCAGGAGCTCGTCCGCCTGTAGGCAGGAGCTCATCTGCCTGTAGGCAGGAGCTTGCCCTGTGCCCGTCTGCCTGTAGGCAGGAGCTCACCACGTACAGGCAACAGGCAGGAGCTCGTCCGCCTGTAGGCAGGCGCTCACCGCGTGCCCGCCCGCGGGCAGGCGCTCCCCCCCGCCGTCCAGGCGGAGGTACAGGCGTCGTCGGGGGTTACTCACGCAGACAGGCGGCGGCCAGGAGGCGCAGCCCGGGCTCGGGGGCTTGGCAGGTGGGGAAGAGCGGGTGAAGGACGTAGTTGGCGAAGGTGAGGGCGATGACGGCCTGGTTGGTGGGGTAGATGACCAACACCGCGATCCACAGCCGCAGAAACCTGCCCCGGGGGGTGCGAACCGTCACCGTTCCCTGCCCCGCCGGCCCCCCCCCCCCCCCCGCCCCGCGGATCCGGTGTCCCCCCTCCCCGCCTCGCGGACTCACCCCGCCAGCCCCCCGAAGATCTCCTTGACGTAGGCGTAGTCACCGCCGGAGCGCGGGATGGTGACGCCCAGCTCGGCGTAGCAGAGGGCCCCCCCCGTCGCCCCCCACACCAGCAGGGCCAACCCCACGCAGCCCGAGTTCTCCAACACCCCCTTGGGGGAGACGAAGATCCCCGAGCCGATGATGTTGCCTGCCGGGTGACATCATCACGCACCCCCACCCCCCCCCCCACAACGCGTGCCGATGTCAGCCGGTGACGTCGCGGGGGCGTCACCCCCCCCCCCCCCCCCCCCCCCCACCACCCGACGGCGGGTCGGAGTTCCCGCACAGGCGTGGGGGCGTTCGGGGGTCCCGCGGGGCTGTGACCCCGCCGACTGTCGCCCCACCCCAAAAGGCGAAGGGGGGGGGACACACACCCCCAAACAGCCCCCTTACGGGTGTCGAGGGGGGGGGTGGGGTGGGTGTTTTGGGGGGAAATCCCGCCCTGGGTGACATCAAGGTGACATCAGCGGCTGTTCGCAGCCTGGGGGGGGGGTCGGATTCGGGGGCGCGGGGGGCCCCCCCCCAACTCACCCACGATGATGCCGCAGGCGCTGAGCAGCCCGATCTCCTTCTTCAAGGCCACGCCGCCGCCGCCGCCGCCATCATCCCCTCCTCCTCCTCCTCCTCCATCTTCTTTCTCGGGGGGGTCTCTCGGGGGGGTCCCCTTTCTCCGAGGGGGGACCCCGTTGCCGGGCTCCCTCCGTCATGGCGGCCCCGGGGGTGTTGTTTGGTTGTTTGTTTGGGTTTTTTTATTTTTTTGGGGGGGGGGTGTTGGTGTTGGGGGGGGGTGCGCGGGGGGGGTGTTGTTTATTGGCTCCCCTCTTCCTGACGGCGGCGCAGGGGGGCGGTTCTCCCGCAGCGGCGCCGCTCCCTCACGGAATGGGGGGGTCTCCTGGGGTTTTTTTTTTTTTTGGGGGGGGGGGGAAGAAAGGGATTTAGGGGGGGCTGATGGCTAAAAAAAAAAAAGGGGGTTATTGGGGTGGGACCCCCCCTCCCCTAAAAATACCTGGCGGGCGAGCGAAGCGTGTCTCCCCCCTTTCTCCTTGCCGACGACCTTCGGTCTCCCCTCTCCGGCCCAGACGCTGATAACGGGGAGCGGACTTTCCCCCCCAGGTGAAGGAGGAGGAGGAGGAGGAGGAGGAGGAAGGAAGAGGGGGGGGCTCAGTCACGTGAGGAGCCTTCTCCTGCCTGCACACCC